>NC_058404.1:133205829-133364886 GCF_002201575.2 Neomonachus schauinslandi | reverse complement strand
TAGATAGATAGATAGATAGATAGATAGATAGATAGATAGATAGATAGATAAAAATAAAGTATGGTATGAGAATAGTAAATGATGTTTCACTGAACACCGGAAACTAAAGAGTTACTAAAATGAAACCTAAAATTTTTCTTAACCAAACAAAATTTTTCAGTCTACCATGTTTAAAAGAATTTTGCTTGGGGTGCCTGGCTGGCTCAGTCTGTGGAGCATATGACTCTTGATCTCAGGGTTGTGAGTTCAAGCCCCAAGTTGGATGTAAAGATTACTGAAAAACAGAATCTTTAAAAAAAAACAAAAAAACAGAAACAATTTTTCTCTCTCCTTCTTTTTGGCATCTCAAAGATGCAAATTCAAAATAATATCTCTGACAAGGAGTTTCCTCTTCCCTTAGTGCAATTTTACAAAAATCACAATGAATAATCATGTAAATGACTCAATTCCAGCTATTTTTTCATCTACTTACAGTGTTGTCTCTTGTGGTACAAAGGAAGGGACACAGAAGATCTGTCAGAGCTGTCCATCAACCCACAGGAGCTGGCTCATCTACCAGTGGGCATTCATATGTCTGTACAAACTTCACACAGTAAAAAGTTGGAGACCTTCATTCCCTTGGATGTGGAAAGCACTGAGTACAGATTTGATTATGAGATGATATCACTTAGGTGGAAGAGGTCTTCTCAAACCAACTTGCCTTTCCCTTAGGTAAAGCTGAATTTCCTCAGCTACGTTCTCCTGACATTTCAGGTGATTCAAGCGCTTCATTTCATACTCCCTTTCAAGTTTGATGGCTGGAAAATAAAATACATGGAGCAATCCAACTGACATTTCTCACCAGGCATAATATTGTTAAAAATGAACACTGAATCACATGGCAAAATTCACATTCTTAGATACTAAACAAGAAGGGCTACATAGGGGCGCCTGGGTGGCTCAGTCATTAAGCGTCTGCCTTTAGCTCAGGTCATGATCCCGGGGTCCTGGGATCGAGCCCCTCATCAGGCTCCCTGTTCCGCGGGAAGCCTGCTTCTCCCTTACCCACTCCCCCTGCTTGTGTTCCCTCTCTCGCTGTGTCTCTCTCCATCAAATGAATAAATAAAATCTTTAAAAAATAAAAATAAAAAAATAAAAAAAGAAGGGCTACATAGATGAGGGGTATGGGTGTGAATGAGTATATTTAAACATTTCTCTGATAATAAGCAAAATAACACAGATAAAATTTGCTATTTACTAAAGTAGCTCTTACAGAACTTACATTCTGCAGAAGGGAGCAGAGCATTCTTAATGGCTTTAGTTTTTCTGAGGTATAAAGGGCTACCAAATGTAATTTCTCCCAAGAAAGGTAACTTGATGTTGGCTAGGTTCGTATACCAGGTCTTTGTAAGCAGTGCAAGTTCCCAAGGTTCCTGTCTGGGGCAAAAATTCATTAATTCATTCAAAAAATATTTACTGAACATCTATTGTGGGATATACAGAAGACATCTTAACTCTCAGTTCCATTTTCCACTAGATATTTTCGCTTATGGGGGGAATTCAGGATTTTCCAGAGTTGTACATCTAGCCAGGAGAAGGGGCTTTACATTAAATGTATAATGTATAATGTGTATATTTTATGTATATATATATATATATATATACACACACACTAATGTAGAGATATATTGAAAAATTATGATAAATTATGATGGCAGGAACTTTTGTTCAAAAATAGCCTCCCTGCAGTCAATCCAATCTTTCCATGTCTTTTAAGAGGATATAGTTAGGAACTGTACACTCCAAGTCTTTTATGGCTGATCACAAATATGGTCATATTAGGGAAGGGAAAAGGGGGAATACTCGTGCATTGAGCAGGGTGCTTGGCATACACAAGGGCTTTGCGTGTGTGATCTTATTTTAATCTTTACAACCACCATGCAGGTAGATAAGGAAACAGAGACATGGAAGTTAATTAAGAACCAGAGTTGGTACTTAGCCTAGGGTTAGTTATTTAGAAGCACTAGTACCAAGAGAATCCTCAGAAAACTGGAGAAGTGGGGGAGGAAATCCCAAACTATAATATTAAAAATAATCACCATGAACCTCAAATGAATTGTTTTATATAATTTCTAATTTGGAAATTTAAAATGTCAACTACATGTTTCTCATCTCAGAGAGTCCATACACGAGGAAAGGTGAAAGACCTGCTTTGGTACAAATCGGGGAAACGAGTATTCTGTACATGGGTCTACTTGTTCTCCTCCTCCAGCTTCCTTGCTACTTCATCATCTAACTTTAAGGAGCGACTTGAGGTCTACAATGATTATAAATGCATTTGAACAAGGGCACAAAGATGTATTTATAAGAATGTTCACTGAAGCATTGTTTGTCCAAAAAAATTTCACAAAATAGCCTTAATGTCTATCAAGAAGAGCCTGATTAAACACACTGTGGTTCATACACAGAATGGAAGAATGAGGTTTATCCTTATATGTTGATTTGGAAAGATGAGCAATAAAACAGCTAATTTTTATCTAGCACTTACTATATGCTGGGCACTGTCTTAATCAGTTTACACATATGAACACCTTTAATTGCCACAGCAACCCTATGAGGTAGGCGGGTGCTATTATTATGCTCATTTGAGAGATTAGGAAACAGGAGTAGAACAACTTGCTCAAGATCACAAGGCTGTTGTTCATGGGTTTAGGATTTGAAACCAGAAAGTCAGACTCTAGGATCTGAGGTCTTAATCATTAGGCTATATAAGATATGGTGGGGGAGAGAGCAAAGTTCATAGCTCCCTCTGCCTGCTGCTCCCCCTGCTTGTACTCTCTCGCTCTTCCTGTCTCTCTTTCTCAGGTAAACAAATTAAAAAAAACAAAAACAAAAACCTTAAGAAAAAAAAAAAGAGATATACCTGACACCAAGACATTTTTAGGTAGATTTATACTATCTACAGAGGTACTTTAACGTAGTTGACAGTAGTAGATGTTGCTTTGGAGTCAGAAGACAGACTTCCATCTCTGTCACTTGTTTACTCCATGACTGCGTGACTTTGATCAACCCACTTCGCCAAACCTGTTTGTGTTGTTTTGTTGTAAAGACCAAGTACGATAATGTATAAATTCTTATCAAAAGTATTTTCCCTTTTAAAAAAATCCCTATTCAGATAACTGAAAACACCTCGCATAGTCCAGTATCTCATGGAGAACCTAAGGGTTTTCGGTACTTCTATTTTACCAAGGACACTCCCCACGCCGTCAGTGCTCACCGTGAGGAAAATACTTACACTTTATAACAACTGCCCCGCAATATGGTCTTCACTGTGTTCTTTCTTGGCAAGCCATAAGCCATGGTGAATTTCCACCGTCCAAGTTCTTAACATAGGTGCCTGATGGAATGACTGGCATACTCTGTTCGCTTTACCTGAAATGTTTGCAACTCACAGAATTAATGGTTTTCACTTTAATATCCACATAATAAAAAGATTTAGAAAAAGCATTTTTAGGGCGCCTGCGTGGCTCAGTCGTTAAGTGTCTGCCTTCAGCTCAGGTCATGATCCCGGGGTCCTGGGACAGAGCCCCGCATTGGGCTCCCTGCTCGGCAGGAGGCCTGCTTCTCCCTCTCCCACTCCCCCTGCTTGTGTTCCCTCTCTGTCTCTCTCTCTGTCAAATAAATAAATAAAATCTTTAAAAAAAAAAAAAGCATTTCTGAATGTCAGAACGTCCCTAATAAAATATTCCTTGAAGCTGAACTCCTAATGTACAACCGTGTTCTCTTTCATTTTCCATGAACTCATTTTATAATTTTTTGCCATGTACGGAGAAAATGCCAAGGTAACGACATCGGCATTCCATCACTTCCCAAGCCTGCCAAACTGGCTCAAACACCTCACCCAAACGTGTCTGACTTTGGCAATGTTAAGCGACAAACGGGTCTGCGGGTACCGGAACTTCCCGTTCCCCGCCCCAGCCCTTTAAAGGAGGTAAACCTTCCCAGGTTTTCCCTTTTTCAAAAATCTCAGCTTACCAGGAAGCGGCCCACCGTACATGCCCCTCCCACGCCACGCCCACCGCCCCTCCCATGCACACTTCGGAGGGGCGAGCCTCTCCCCGGCCCGGGCGTGCAGTTCCGAGCAGCACCCGGCTTGGGGAAGCGGGTGGAGCCTCGGCCGCCTGCCGAGCCCGCGGCGGAGGGGCGGAGGGGCGGAGGGGCGGAGGGGCAGGGGGCGGCGGAGGGGGGGCGGCGGAGGGGCAGGCCCTCCCACCGCCCCTTCCCGTGCCGGCGCCCCATCCGACGCGCGGTCGGCGCGCACAGTCAGCCGGGCCCCCGAGGGTGGGTCCCTGGAGTCGGGAGGGAGGGGGTCGGGCGCCCGCGCCAGGTGACTCGCGCTCGCTGGTCTCGGAGGGTCGCGGTCCCCCGCCGGCCGAGGGCGGAGCGCGCGCCCGATTAGGCGCCCATGGCCGCGCACACCTGAGGGCCCGCGCCGCGGGCACACGCCTCCTTCTTGCTCGCGCCCGAGCTGCGGGCCGCGCCCAGGGCCGGGGTGCCTCGCGTCAAGCGGAGGCCTCAATAAAGGGCTTTGTGGTGCCAGTTCCTTCCGCCAGGGGCGCGGGGAGCCAGGCCCGGGACGGGAGCCCGCGGGGGCCTTCGGGTTAAGCAGCCGAGGCCCGCACACACTTGACGGAACAAAACTTACGAGCAAAAGAGCTGTAAGCTAGGCCTTTCTCTGAAAATGACACTTTTAAATGTCGGGGAGTTGTATTAAGCGACCCGGGGATTTGGTTGTGGGGACCATGTGGGGGCACCACTTAAAGAAATGTGCTCCGTTCTGGCGTGTTCACTGTGAGCGAGGCTCACCGGTGACGCCTGAGGAGCGGAGGCGCTGTTGTCAATGTTCACTCTCCCTGGTGGGTCAAGGCAGCTAGAAACGCTAAAAAGGTCCAAGCCTACCTGTGATAAGTTATGTGTTCATCGTGGTCAGGGCAAGACAGATTAGAAAAGGTAGCCTGATGGACCAGTTTCTGAAGTCATTGCACTGTGGTGATTCAGGATGAATCTATTTTAATACATCGTAGATGGTCACCACTTAAACGTCAAAGGAAAACAGCCCACCTATTTCACATGGGTCTTGGAATCAGAACAGGTTTGGAATTCTAGTCCTGCCACTTGCTAACTTTAAGGTCTTGCCTATGTAAATTCTCTAATCCTCAATTTCTCTATCTGTAAAACAAGTATCATACTCTGTATCTTGCAGGGTCCTTGTGAGGATTAAAGAGCATGTCTGTACATTCTCTGCCAACATGGTAAGTGACTGTCTAATTTTGCGCTTAGTAACAACTTTATGAGATAGGCAAGGGATACTTATTATTCCAATTATGGAGAGGAGGCATGAACTCAGGTTAAAGGACTGCCCGAGGTGGCGCAGCTTATGAGTTGCAGGGCCAACTTTTGAAGCTCAACACGGTACCCTTTCCACCCTGACAAGATACCTCTGATACTAGCTCCTGTCTAATTAGGATAGGCTGGTAGGCTTGAACCACCTTTGAAGGTGCTTTTTGCTTCCCCAAAACTAGAAGGTGAGGACTCCTTCACTCTTTAACATTTCTGCTCCAGTACCATTGGAAAAGGAGCCTCAAGGAGTGAGAGTGGGTGTTAGTTCTTAACACAAAGAATGTTGAATCCATTAATGGGCTGTAACATCGATGTGGTAGATTTTGAACTGAATTTTTTCAAACAAATTAACATAGAATGGGGTGGTGGTTGGGGAGTGAGAGTACATCATGCAAATAAGTCTAAGTATTGTTTTGTGGAACTTGTATTTTGTTATCCATACAGACTTTTTCATGCCTGTGTGTGTATGCAGTTTCAGTATAAAATATAGTTCTCACAATGGGTCTAAAAAGTGTGAAAGCCACTGTCTAAGATCATTTCATTTTAGAGATGAAAAAACCAAGTTGTTAACTGAAATCACACCCAGGTGGGGCAGAGATAGGCCACTTTAGAGTTGTGGCTCATGGAGCTGTGGCTGTTCTCTTTTTATGGAGGAAGAAATCAAGATCCAGGGAGAGGATGATGTGTCCAGGGCCTCACTGAGAGAGATTAGACAGCCTGTGATTTCTCCAACTTTGAACCTCATTTCCTGTATATGTATATGATTCCTGAGAATTGTGTTTAGTTATTTCCTATGTGACTCATTTTGAACAAACATGGTGGAAGTTACAGACTATGACTTCTGAGACCAGGTCATAAAAGGTACTGTGGCTTCCTTCTTGTGGTCTCTCTTGGATCACTAACCCTAGAAGAGATCAGATGCCATGTTAGGGCACACTCAAGCCACCTTATGGAGAAGTTCACATGCAGAGGAATAGAGTCCTCTAGCCAACAACTGGTGAGGTGCTGAGGCCTCTTGCCATCACTCATGTGAGTGGAAGCAGATCCTCCAAGGCTCCATCAAGGCTTTAGATGACTGCAGCCCCAGCTGATGTCTTCACTGAAACTTCATGGTAGACCCTGAGTGAGAACCACCTAGCTAAGCCATTCCAGGATTCCTGGCCCTCAGAAAATATGAAAATAAATGCTTATCATTTTAAGCCACCAACCTTTAGAATATTTGTTACAGAGCAACAGATAACTAATATACACTAAGTGTCTTTTTTTTTTAAGATTTTATTTATTTATTTGACAGAGAGAGAGACACAGCGAGAGAGGGAACACAAGCAGGGGGAGTGGGAGAGGGAGAAGCAGGCTTCCCGCTGAGCAGGAAGCCTGATGTGGGGCTCGATCCTAGGACGCTGGCATCATGACCTGAGCCGAAGGCAGACGCTTAACTGAGCCACCCAGGCGCCCACACTAAGTGTCTTATTGTAGAAGGAATACTTTACACAGAGGAAAATAGTCATATTTTTATAATTGAGATTAATAGTTTGATTAAAATGAACAGTAAAACACATTATGTCTTAGAGATTCTTTCTGGGCAGCTGAAATCTCATCTAGGACCAGTTAAGAGCCTTAAAAACTGTCAACACAGAAAATATATGATATGTACCACTCTCCCACATGTCTTTAAAAACAAAAATAACATTAAATCCTATAGAAGGTGGAAGGATATCCAATAGAGATCTGGTTCTCACTCCACACCCATGAAGACTATTTTAGTATTTTCTTTTGAATTATCACATCATATCTAAACATTTCTCGGTCTCCCACCCACCTCCCCCCTCTTCTTTCCTCCTCCTCCCTTCCTTTCTTTATGATCTCTCTCCCCCTGCTTTTCTGGTGCCCTACACACATCTTCCTATTGGGTAAGCCTTCACTGATTATTCCAAAAAGTTGGCAGGGTTCATTCAAATCGGTTAAGAGAGCTTTGCTGCCACCTACTGTTAGAACTAAGATACAAAGAGGTATGCAAAGAGACATGATATCCTATAACAACAAAAAAACAATAGTAGTGTGATATTTACTACACTTTGGACACTGTTCAAGGTACTTCCTATACATTGCCTAATGTAATTATCACAACCATAGATGCTATTATAAATTTAGTGGTGTGATTTTTAGGGATATTAGAGAAGTAAAAACAGGCACCTCAAGCATGAATAACTTTTCTAAAGTCACAGAAGTTGACCCAAGACTATGCAATTCTGATATTTTTCTCTGTACCATACTGTACATTCTCCCAGGATTGTAATCAGGGCAAGGTTTTAAGGTATAAACTTTAAATATTTTTGCAACTGCCCTTTTCAAATATTCTTTTAATTTCTCATCATACATATATTAACAGAATATTGTTGGGCACCTACTCCATGCCAGCAGTGATTCTTCTCCCTGCCATCTGAACTTCACAGCTTAGTGGGGAAGAGGATAATAGTTTCCCTAGGACAGTTAAGGAAGAAAAGGGTTTATAGGGCTAGGAAATGACTTGCTTACAATTACACAACTAGTAAATTGCAGAACCTAATTTAGCCCAGGTCTATTTCATTCCTGACCTACCTCCTTTGAGTTCTCTGGTTCCCCTGATTGAATTATATATCCCTCTATTTGTGAAATGTCCACTGCATCCTTACAATAACATTGACTACCCACCCATTTTATTTGAAATTGACAGAGTAGGTTTCTTTTTTTTTTTTTTAAGATTTTATTTATTTGAGAAAGAGAGCACAAGCAGGGGGAGCAGCAGAGGGAAAGGAAGAAGCAGGCTCCCTGCTGACCAGGGAACCCACCGTGGGGCTCCATCCCAGGACCCTGGGATCATGACTTGAGCTGAAGGCAGATGCTTAACTGACTGAGCCACCCAGGTGCCCTGACATAGTAGGTTTCTGTACCTTAAACACATTAGTGCCTGACCAACACAGAAAATAATAGCCACAGCTAGTGTCCAGACTCCTCTGCTCTCCTTAGAGGTTTAAATTACAATTTCCCAGGTGCCCATTTGATAAACTCCTGTTCTTTGGGAACAAAGCAGGTCAAAATCTATTACCTAATCCAAGACTATGGTGTGTGGTTTACAGCCTAGGATTCTCCCCAGGACAAAAACTAGAGCAGTAAGGATCCCTGGCTGACTCTGGCAGGCACCATAAACCTGCATCTGCCATGGAGCAGATCACATCAGGATAGCTAGCCCTGACAACCACACTGGAATTCCTTCACTGTGCAAGCATAAGGCGTTAGTTGTAAGAATAGGAAGAAAGATATTTCTTTACACATTGTAATATATGAGGGCTTTGGAGTGTTACAATGTCACCCTGTAAAGTACTAATTAAAACAAAAGATTTATCTACTTTAGTCCAATTGATATTTCAATTTCATGCTAATGTATAATAACTAGGAAAGTAGGAACAATTAGAAAATTAAGATGAGGTCTCCAGTTATTCATTAAATATTTGTTAAAATTATTCACATTTTATTGACTTTTCAAATTAATTCATTTATTCATTAAATATTTGTTAAAATTATTCACATTTTATTGACTTTTCAAATAAATAATAAATCATATCAATTGAGCTTTCTCTTGAAGAGATACAGACCAGATGAAGAGGTGGTATGCTCTGATAGAAAAGGCCTAACTAGGAATCAAAAAACCTAGGCTAGAGACCCCTTATAAATATGAAAAGTTTCTGAGCCTTTGTGTCATTTATGAAACTGAACCAATAGCATCCCAAAATATTTTTATGATTGATTCCATGAATCTGTCTAAATCTTTCACATAATTACACTACTAAGTTTTTAATAAGTTAGCAAATGACTTTTAATAATTTTACCTGTTTCGTATTTTGACATATTTATGTAAAGAATTCATTAAAGTTCAGGGTGCCTGTCTGGTTCAATAGGTAGAGCATGTGACTCTTGATCTTGGGGTCATAAGTTCAAACCCCATGTTGGGCATAGACATTACTTAAAAATAAATAAATAAATAATTCATTAAAGTTCATATAGAATATAAAGTTTATTTGTCCTAACCTTTTTTTGAAGATTTATATCCCAGGGTTACAATATCCGTATAGTCCTTTTAATTTTATTCATCTCAGTGGTTCATAGTTCATCGTAAGCTTTCATTCAATTAGTTTCAAGCCAATTTAACACACATATATTGAGCACTTTCTGTATGCAAAGCTTTGTGATTGGCCCCATAGTCTAAAATTTGTCCCTCTTCTCCCTCTTCCCCCATACGTAAGAAAAGTTCTCTTTTAGAGAGAGTTTTTTACAGCTACATGTAAAAGAATGAAACTGGACCACTTTTTTACACCATATACAAAAATAAATTCAAAATGGATTAAAGACTTAAATGTAAGACCTGAAACCATAACATTCCTAGGAGAAAACATAGGAGGTAAGCTCTGTGATATCACTTTTAGCAATATTTTTTTGGATCTATCTCCTGAGGCAAAAACAGCAAAAGAAAAAATAAACTATTGTGACTACATCAAACTAAAAAGCTTTTGCAAAACAAAGGAAACCATCAACAAAACAAAAAGGTAGGGGCACCTGGGTGGCTCAGTCGTTGAGCGGCTGCCTTCAGCTCGGGTCATGATCCCAGGGTCCTGGGATTGAGTCCCACATCGGGCTCCCTGCTCAGCGGGGAGTCTGCTTCTCCCTCTCCCACTCCCCCTCCTTGTGTTCCCTCTCTCGTGTTCTCTCTGTCAAATAAATAAAAATAAAATCTTAAAACAAAACAAAAAGGCAGTCTACTGAATGGTAGAAGATATTTTTAAATTATATATATCCCATATGGGGTTAACATCCAAAATATATAAAGAACTCATACAACTCAATATCTGAAAAACAGTCCAATTAAAAAAAGGACAGAGGGGGCACCTCTGGGTGGTACTGTTGGTTAAGCGTCTGACTCTTGGTTTCGCTTCAGGTTGTGATCTCAGGGTTGTGAGATTGAGCCCTGTGTCAGGCTCTGTGTTCAGGGTGGAGTCTGCTTGGGACTCTCTCTCCCTCTCCCTCTGCCTCTACTCCCCCTTCTCTCAAATAAATAAATAAATCTTTTTTAAAAAAAATGGACAGAGGGGGCCGCCTGGGTGGTTCAGTTGTTAAGCATCTGCCTTCGGCTCAGGTCATGATCCCAGGGTCCTGGGATTGAGCCCTGCATTGGGCTCCCTGCTCTGCAAGAAGCCTGCGTCTCCCTCGCCCACTCCTCCTGCTTGTGCTGTGTCTCTCTCTGTCAAATAAATAAATAAAATCTTTTTTAAGAAATGGACAGAGTCCTTGAATAGACATTTTTTCATAGAAGACATCCAGATGGCCAACAGACACAAAGATACTCAAAATCCCTAATGATCAGGGAAGTGCAAATAAAAACCTCAATGAGATACCACCTCACAAGGGTCAGAATGACTAGTATCAAAAAGACAAGGGGAGGGCGCCTGGGTGGCTGAGTTGGTTAAGCGACTGCCTTCGGCTCAGGTCATGATCCTGGAGTCCCAGGATCGAGTCCCGGATCAGACTCCCTGCTCAGCAGGGGGTCTGCTTCTCCCTCTGACCCTCCTCCCTCTCATGCTCTCTCTCTCTGTCTCATTCTCTCTCTCAAATAAATAAATAAAATCTTAAAAAAAAAAAAAAAGACAAGAAATAACAAGTGTTGACAAGAAAGAGGAGAAAAGTAAACTCTTTGGTGGGAATGTAAATTGGTGTAGTCACTATGGAAAAAGTGTGGAGGTTCCTCAAAAAATTAAAAATAGAAATACCGTATGATCCAGCAATTCCACTTCTGGATATTTAGCCAAAGAAAATGAAAGCACTAAAAAAGACATATGCACCCCTATGTTTATTGCAGCATTATTTACAATATCCAAGATATGGAAACAACCTAAGTATCCATCAATAGATGAATGGATAAAGAAGATGTGGTATATATACAATGGAATATTACCTGGCCATAAAAAAGAATGAAATCTTGTCAATTGCAACCACATGGATAGACCTAAAGTGTACTCTGCTAAGTGAAATAACTCATACAAAGACAAACACCATATGATTTCACTTACATGTGCAATCTAAAAATAAAGCAAACGAAGAAGCAAAATAAACAGACTCAGATACAGAGAATGAACTGTTGGTTGCCAGAGAGGAAGAGAATAGGGGGTGTGAACAAAATAAGTGAAGGAGATTAATGATCTTCTAATTATAAAATAAATAAGTCATGGGGATGAGAAGTACAGCATAGGGAATATAGTCAATAATAGTGTAATAACTATATGGTGACAGATAGTAACTAGACATACCATGGTGACCATTTCTTGGTGTATATAAATATCAAGTCACTATGTTGTACACCTGAGACTAATACAATATTGTATGTCAATTATTGTTCAATACAAAAAGTAAAAAGTAAAGCTCTCTTTTCCCATGGAGATGTAAGTCAGTTATGAAAAGTATACATTCTCAGCTTGGAGAAATATGGAAAAAGAAATTATCACCACTCTTTCTGTCAGTTGTGAAAGTTGTCTTAAAAGAATTAAGATTCCCTTTTTAAGTCAAAATCTAAAATTAGAATGTATATAAGCCCCCACAGACATTAAATAGCAGTCTACTTAAATTCAGGATTTAAGAGAAAGGAATTATTTCAAAGTGTAGAACTTCTTGGACTTGCTCAAGCACTTCCTAATGATAAAACTGTCTATGAATTTTATTCCTTAATTCTTTTCCATCTGCTTAATTTTCTAAGATAAGTTCTTTTTTTATAATTTTATTGAGGGATAATTGGCTATTATTACTGTATATATTTAAAGTGTACAATGTAATGATTTGATATGCATATACATTGTAAAATGATTACTAAGGGGCGCCTGGGTGGCTCAGTCAGTGAATCGTCTGCCTTCAGTTCAAGTCATGATCCCAGGGTCCTGGGATCAAGTCCCACGTTGCGCTCCCTGCTCGACGGAGAGCCTGATTCTCCCTCTCCCCCTGCTCCCCTGCTCCTGCTCTCTCGCTTATACTATCTCAAATAAATAAATAAAATCTTTGAAAAATACTTAAAAAAATAAAATGATTACCAAGATCAAGATAATAAACACATCCACCATCCCACATAGTTAATAGTTAACATGGTTAACTCGTGTGTGTTTGTGTTGTGTGTGTGTGTGTGTGAATGCTTAAGTCTCCTCCCCTTGAGTGTGACCCTCTCCTAACAAATAAGATTTTCTGTATTTGTGGTAAAATCATTCCTAACCGAGACTTAAGATGAATATTTGCTTAAACATGGTGCCCTCAAGGCGAGCAACAGAATATGTGTGGACCTGAGACATTCTACCTGAGTTGAGAATCCCCTTCCCCCTGGCTGAGAGTCCTCCAGCCAGGGAGTTCCCTCAATGCCTCAGTGTTTCATCGGCAAGATGGAGATAATTCGACTTTCACCATAGGACTGTCATGGCCGTTAGTTGCCTTGCCCATATTATACAACAAATATAAATTTACATATTTTGAGAGTTTAAAAAGCAAAAATTTAGTCTTCCAAATCTTCAAAAATCACAGAATCCTCACAAAAATGTGAAGTCTATCAACTACAAATTTAGAGCCTATAGATAATCTGCTACTGTACATAATCACCGTATTTTGGACAGAGGTGAAATGAATTTGGTTTTTAACTCTTCAGTGAAGAAAATTTCAAATATATACAAAGGCAAAGAGATTCACATACGGAATCTCCATCTACACATCACCCAATGTCAGCAGTTTATCAACAGATTTCCGATCTCGTATAATGTTGTCACTTTCCCCATAAATACAGAGTGACTTTTTCAAGTCATTTATAAGGCACTTTTATTTCACACACAAAAAATGAATATGTCTGTATCTCCAGAACTAGCAGCATTTTCTGGTTTTCCCATATGTGTTCTGAATGTGAGACTTCAGACTGAGGCCTTACTAATGGCAGTTGAAAAAGCATGGATTTTGGGGCGCCTGGGTGGCTCAGATGGTTAAGCGTCTGCCTTCGGCTCAGGTCATGATCCCAGGGTCCTGGGATCGAGTCCCACGTCGGGCTCCCGGCTCAGCGGGGAGCCTGCTTCTCCCTCTGACCCTCTCCCCTCTCATGCTGTTTCTCTCTCGCTCACTCTCTAAAAAATAAATAAAATCTTTAAAAAATAAAAAAAATAAAATAAAAAGGACTTAAGAAAAAAAAAAAAAGCATGGATTTTGAAGCTGTCTCTAGACTGGTTAAAATTCTAGTTCACCACTTCCTAGCTATGTGATCAGGAGCAAGTAACTTCATTTCCTCTGAGCCTCAGTTTTTTCAGCTGCAAAGAGAAGCAGAACAGCTGTTAGGACCCACTCTCCAGGCTCACTTTTTTTTTTTTAAGATTTATTTATTTATTTGAGAGAGAGCACACGCACACACGTGGAGGGGGTGTGGGGATCAGGGGGAGAGGAAGAGAAGCAGACTCCCCACGGAGCAGGGAGTTTGAAAACGTGGGGCTCCATCCCAGAACCCCAGGATCATGACCTGAGCCAAAGGCAGACGCTTAACCGCTTAACCTACTGAGCCACTCAGGTGCCCCATCCAGACTCATTTGAGAAATAAATAGCAAAACAATGGTGAGTAATAGCTATAATTTACTAAAGAAGCCAGCCACCGCCCTAAGCACTTCTCCTGTAGTATCTTCAGTACTTGCCTGGTGCTCGGCAAATGTTCCCTTTCAGTCTTTGGAGCAGGTTTTGCTACAACAAAGATGACCAAGTCATGGCTGTGGTTATGGTAGGCTGGTGAGAACAAGTAGTGCCCGACCAGAGTCCTCCACAACGTGGGGAGGGGAGGCGCCGAAGAAAGCCTTCTCACACTTACAAACCAGTCCAGTGGTCTGGAACAGGGAGGGTGAGAGATGGAATAAGGTGGAAGGAATGAGGATCAAAGGAACGAGGGAGTCAGGAAGAGAGGAGAGTACCATGTCTCTGGTCCCTCTCTAGTGCTCTCACACACCAGCTTTCCGGACTTCACACAGCCCCTCCCAGCAGTTACCTTGGAGGCTCGGTAGCCAGTCCACACTCAGGCCTGCTAAGGGGGAAGGCCAGGATTCAAACCCATATTCATCTCAGGATGCTTGTTTCACTCCACACGGCCCACATCATGCCCTTTTCAAATTATTGGAAGGACAGTTACTGTTTTACAAAGTGGCCTCTGGGATGACGTGTTAGACATGGC
This sequence comes from Neomonachus schauinslandi, assembly GCF_002201575.2. Classification (NCBI taxonomy): domain Eukaryota; kingdom Metazoa; phylum Chordata; class Mammalia; order Carnivora; family Phocidae; genus Neomonachus; species Neomonachus schauinslandi. The sequence goes on along the minus strand of NC_058404.1, from coordinate 133,350,257 downwards.
TTTGGGCATGGGGAATGTCAGGATGGGATGGGGTAGGGAGGCAGACACGTGGCCTGACTTGGCCCCGGAAAGACCATTATTCAGGAAGAGACTGCCTCACAACCCCCGAGGCTTCTGGAGCTCCCATTACTGTTCGATTGGCCTGCCTGTGTTTAATCTGCAAATGAGGGCTGCCTAAGATGTGCCCATCAGCAGTCCTGACCACCTCAGAGGATATAAAGGCTTCCTGACCTTGGGAACCCAGACTTTTTCCAAGAAATGCTTAGAACAGCAATAAGCTGGGAATGGATTCTAAGAGTTAGGAAGGAATGATTCTAAAATCAATGTTTACTAGCAAGGAAAGCCTTCTCTTTTTTCTGTTTCTCCCTCCAGAGGACTTTGTGTCTAAACTGGGCTTTAAATATAAAGTAGGAGATCTACTAATCTTCTCAAAGGGGATCTGGGAATTCATAAGAATCAAGTGGGAGATGAATTTAAAATGCATATTCCCAGGCTCTACCCCCAAAATTCTAATTCAGAGGGATCAAGAATCAGCTTTTTATTTTATTTATTTATTTATTTTAAAGATTTTATTTATTTATTTGACAGAGAAAGAGAGAGAGAGCGCACACAAGCAGGGGGAGTAGCAGAGGGAGAGAGAGAAGCAGGCTTCCCGCTGAGCAGGGAGCCCGACATGGGGCTTGATCCCAGGACCCTGAGATCATGACCTGAGCTGAAGGCAGATGCTTAATGACTGAGCCACCCAGGCGCCCCAAGAATCAGCTTTTTAAAAAGTAAGTCCCCAGGTGATCCTCTTTCAGGTGTTTTTGGACATTTCCCTGAAATTGGCCTGGAGCCCATTGCATCATATAAGTGCCTGGAGTCTTGTGAAAAATAGAAATTCCGTAGATAACCTGAATTTTAATCAGCAGGAGCAGAGTTGGTGGGGGGAGAGGGAGGAAGGAAGCCTAGGATTCTGCATTTTATTTTATTTAGGCTTATTTATTTATTTTTAAGTGATCTCTATACCCATTGTGGAGCTTGAACTTATGACCCCGAGATCAAGAGTCAAACACTCCTCCGACTGAGCCAGCCAGGCACCCCTGGATTCTGCATATTAAAGAGGCTTTCCAGGTGAAGGTTTACTAGTAAATTTTAAGAACTACCTGCCTAGGGAATAACAAAATATTCTCTTAGAAGGGCCATGGCCTGGAGGACCTATTTCTGCTGAATCTCATTAAGCTACTTTGGGTGTATGTTCATGTGGAAACCACAACCCCAAGACTCAACTGAGGAATGAGAAAAAGACAGGGTACTGAGAATAGGAATTGAGTAATAACCAACAATGGCTCCACATTAAAGAATCTTTGTAAAGTTTCTCCAATAGCAACACCACAGCACATTGGCTCTCTATTCATCCTTACTTGGCCTGCAGTCTAAGTTTTCTTACATGTAGATGCTCAATAAATACTCATTAAGTTGACTTGAATATAATCCCCTTTGGAGAGCCATACTTTCAACAGGTACTTCATAAACTTTGATATATTTTTTTCCTGGTGGTGTTTAGACAAATATACATGTGTATACACGCAAGGGGCAGAAGAGGTGACGGTGAACAAAAGTGGGTTTGATAAAGTAAGAAAGGTAAAACTTAATGAGCTGCTAAGCGGACTTCAGCTGTAAGTTAGGGAAAACATAACTACAAGTTCTAATTTTGGTTTACTTCCTCTTTTGCCCCAGGATCTTAAGTAAGCTACTTTCATTTCTCTACTTCAACTGTGTGTTGTTGGTTTTTTTTTAAGGAATATGCTTTGTGGAATTATTTTAAGTAAGTAATAAGAGTTTGGAAAGCACCTTTTACTTTTAGCCAAAATTGTGAAGAGAATCTCCACCATCTGGCATGTAGGCCAATTCAATGAGACAAGTAGTTTCTTTCTTTTTTTTTTTTTTTTAAGATTTTAATTATTAATTTGACACAGAGAGAGAGCACAAGCAGGGGGAGCGACAGGCAGAGGGAGAGGGAGAAGCGGGCTCCCCACTGAGCAGAGAGCTGGACACAGGACTCTATTCCCAGGACTCTGGGATCGTGACCTGAACCAAAGGCAGACGCTTAACCAACTGAGCCACCCAGGTGCCCCAAGTAGTTTCTTTCCTTCTTTTCTTCTTTCTATAAACTAAAGATCATTTAGTAAATGTTAATTGAGGATTCATTATATGCTAGAAGCTATGATGACTTCTACCCACTATCGTTGAAGAAGCAGGAGAATCAAGGGAAAAGCAGAAGTTGAAGGATCAGGGAAAAGTCACTGGCCAATCCTCTGTTAGTGCTGGCAGAGGTGGGCAAGATGGAGTTTGCAAAGCCATCTGAGAAACCAGGCACTTCAGCTGCGAGAGTGGAACAGCCCAGCCTGGAGTCACTGCTGGTCAGCAGGGCCTGCACTTGAGAGAAGAGCCAGATATGGGGCAGGCAAGAGCAAGAACATGCGGAACCTGCCACCAGTGTAGTGGAGAGTGGGGACAACTGACATATGCAAACCTCTCTGCGTGTTTCTTCCAGAGCATGACTGCTCATTCACTACTACCTTCCAAATCTCATACTGGGCTTTTTTTCCCCCAACTCTAAGGCAAATCACACAAGGAAGGGGATTCTGAAAACTGTAGTTCCAGTTCATCCAAAGAAACACCATACAAAGAGGAATTGGGTCAAGAAGTGATGAAAGTTGGCCAAGAGGCCAATGCATGATTAAAGTTGACACAATGCAAAGATTCTGAGCAAAAGTGCTTATTCAGATCCCAAGCTGTTTTTAACTCCTCAGGACTTTAAGTGTGGTCTCCTGTGTCAGCACTAGAATTGTCCCACCTACAACAAACTGGTTGCATAACATGAAGGTGGAGTCAGCTCATAAATGTAAGTCTGATACCCCAACACAATGACCACAGATGCAACAATTAATAACACAGTTACAGACGTCAGTGTGACACAACAGCTATCAACAATCAATTTAAGATTTAATCTTTTATCAGATTCAGATTTATGAGGTACAGACTGCTTATCTGTTCAAATATTTATTAATGCTTACTTTATGCTACATGGAAGAAAAGTGAAACATCCTACTCGTCTCTGCATGAACCAAACACATGCCCTCCTACCCATTCTTGTTTACAACACCTCAGCTCCCCTTCCCAAGCATACCAGATCCCCCACAAGGTTGACAATAAATAAAACCTGCTGATAAGGGAAAAAGAAAGAGACCCTGAGCCTCAAGATAAAGTCACAAGCCCTCAGGTTTCATAGCCCTAGTCCAGAAGGATCGGTCATAACTCCTTAAATTAAGATGCTATAGTTAAAAATAGCAGAACATCCAGGAAACTAGTTTAAATCAAAAGGGGGATTTAAAATGAGGATACTTGCCTATCTCACAAGACACAAGGGCAAGGAATGCAGCCAACACTCAGAAAGGCTGAAATCAAGAAGTAGGAAGCCAGGAACACTCCACTCCATCTCATTCCTGCTTCTCTCTGTGCATTTGCTCCTTCTCCCTACAAAGATTTCTCTGTTCCTCAAAGCACGAGATGGAATACTGCTGCCCCTCCTGAGTTTGAAGTGATAGTTTGAAGCAAATGGAGACTGACTTTCTTTCAGTCCTAATACCAAATAGGGAGAGAATCCGATTAGTTAAACTTGGGTTCAGTATTCTCTCCTTGAACCAATTAGCCTTGGTGGTGATGGGAGAACAGGAGAACTTCATTACAAACCTGCGCCAGGACCCCATCTCAGTGGGTAAGGGAGCACCCAGTGTCAACACTCAGACTTTTACTTATAGAGGATTCAAGGTTAATCTAGTCAAGCGTATGGAGATAAATGGCTTCCTAGGGAGACTCCAGAAATCAAGCCTACTCTTCAGCTTCCTACAGTGACAAGAACAGCAGGAGCCAATGCAAGTTAGAGGCCTAAAAATAAGAACATTGGGGAAACTGTAATAAAGTCAGGATTACTGAAACAAAATATGTCCAGAAGTGTAGTACACATTGTTGATTCCCTTCCAAAATCATTTCCCCTCTTCTTTACTGTTATAGCTCTGGTCTTGTTCAGGTATCTATGCTCCTGCACTTGGTCATGTTTGTGTGTGGATGCCAGTTACTTCCTAAGCTCCTAAAGGTGAATCCTGATTAATTTAAGCCAATCAAGGTAGTACCATTCCCTTTATCTCTCATGTAGACTTGGGCAGGTGATATAGTCTCACCAATGAGAATGGGTGTTCTGGGAAAGGTTTCTTTTTTCTTAGAAAAGATACTGATGAAGAGATTACCTTTTCCTCCTTTATACCTTCTGAGTATCTGGATATTGGATACACCTGGAATTGCTGTAGCCATCTTATGAACATAAGGAGAGCTGATCTGAGGGAAAAAAGAGGCATTGGGGGGAAGCTAGAAAATGGAAAGACTAGGTTCAATGATAATTCATTTGTTAGTGAATTAACTATCCTTGGAGCCATCCTGCATTTAGACTAATTATATGAGAAAAATTTTATTTTTTATTTTTTAAACCACTTTGAGTTGATTTTCATTTACTTGCTGCTGCAGGCAACCCAACCAAAAGAGGGGATATAGTGGGAATGAAAGCTAAAAAGACAAGCAGATAAGATTCCACACACAAAAACAAGAGTCAGAATGAAGTCAGACTTTTCAGCAACAACCCTGAAAAGCTAGATGATGAAATTATGAAGGGAAAGATTTTCCAAGATAGAATTTTCAGACCCGCCAACTTATCATTTAAGTATGAAAGTAGAATGGGGCTATTTTAGTACACAAAATATATCTCAAATATATACCTGCACTGAATTCCTTTATAGGAAACTATAAAGAACATGCTTCTCCAAAATGAGGGAATAAACCAAAAAGAGAAAGACATGGGATCCAGTACACAAGAACCTCCCTTCTGAGAGGAAGACAGTAGACAAGACCAGACCTCTATCATGAGGGGAAGACAGGTACAGTAAGTAAATAAGACTTTCCTCATGGGAAGTGAAGAAAGGTCCCGGGGGCGCCTGGGTGGCTCAGTCGTTAAGCGTCTGCCTTCGGCTCAGGTCATGATCCCAGGGTCCTGGGATCGAGCCCCGCATCGGGCTCCCTGCTCGGCGGGAAGCCTGCTTCTCCCTCTCCCACTCCCCCTGCTTGTGTTCCCTCTCTCGCTGTGTCTCTCTCTCTGTCAAATAAATAAATAAAATCTTTAAAAAAAAAAAAAAAAGAAAGGTCCCAGAAAGATAATCATGGGCAAACATTGAGGGCACTTCTATAAGGGGCACAAGCACCTTTGTCACCTGGCAGGATGTGTGGACAGGACAGGTGTGAATGTGGGTGTGTGTGAAAGAAGAGTATAATTTTCAGTAGTAGAAAGTCCATAGATACCTAAATTTTTTTATTAAGTTTTCTATTTTAACTCCAGTATAGTTAACATATAGTGTTATATTCATTCCAGGTATATAATACAGTGATTCAACAATTCTATACTTTACACAGTGCTCATCATGATAAAGTATAATCTTAATCCCCTTCACCTATATCTCTCTTTTTTCTTTCACTCATTTGTTTTGTTTCTTAAATTCCACATATGAATGAAATCATGGTATTTATCTTTCTCTGACTGACTTACTTCACTTAGCATTATACTCTCTAGCTCCATCCATGTTGTTGCAAATGGCAAGATTTCATTATTTTTTATGGCTCAATAATATTCCATTGTGTATATATATATATATATATATATATATATATATATACCACCTCTTCTTCATCATTCATCTATCAATGGACCCAAGCTGCTTCCCTAATTTGGCTATTGTAAATAATGCTACTATAAACATAGGGGTGCATGTATCCTTTTGAATTAATGTTTTTGTATTTTGGGGGTAAATACCCAGTAGTACAATTACTGGATCACATGGTATTTCTATTTTTAATTTTTTAAGGAACCTCCATACTGTTTTCCATGTGGCTGCACCAGTTTGCATTCTCACCAACAGTGCACGAGGGTTCATTTTCTCCACATCCTTGCCAACACTTGTTGTTTCTTGTGTTTTTGATTTTAGCCATTCTGACAGGTGTGAGGTGATATCTCATTGTAGTTTTGATTTGCATTTTCCTGATGGTGAGTGATAATGAACATCTTTTCATGTATCTGTGCACCATCTGTATGTCTTCTTTGGAAAAATATCTGTTCATGTGTTCTACCCATTTTTTAATTGGATTATTTGTTTTTTGGGTGTTGAGTAGTGTAAGTTATTTATATACTTTGGATACTAACCCTTTATTGCGTATATCATTTGCAAATATCTTCTGTGCAGAAACTTTTTTAAAAAGATTTTATTTATTGGGGCGCCTGGGTGGCTCAGATGGTTAAGCGTCTGCCTTCGGCTCAGGTCATGATCCCAGGATCCTGGGATCGAGTCCCGCATCAGGCTCCCTGCTAGGCGGGGAGCCTGCTTCTCCCTCTGCCTCTGCCTCTCTCTCTCTCTGACTCTCATGAATAAATAAATAAATAAATAAACATTTAGGAAAAAAAAAAAAAGATTTTATTTATTTATTTGAGAGAACACGAGTAGGGGAAGGGGCAGAGGGAGAGAATATCCAAGCAGGTTCCTGCTGAGCACAGAGCCCGATGCGAGGCTTGACTTCATGACCCATGAGATCAGGACCTGATCCAAGAGTTGGACACTTAACCGACTGAGCCACCCAGGCACCCCAGAAACTTTTTATTTTGATCTAGTCCCAATAGTTTATTTTTGCTTTTATTTCTCTTGCCTCAGGAGACATATCTAGAAAACTCTTGCAATGGCCAGTGTCAGAGACATTACTGCCTGGGCTCTCTTTGAGGATTTTTATGGTCTTTAACCCATTTTAAGTTTATTTTTGTGTCTGGTGTAAGAAAGTGGTCCAGTTTCATTCTTTTGCATGCTGCTGTCCAGTTTTCCCAATACCGTTTGCTGAAGAGACTATCTTTTTCCCATTGCGTGTTCTTTCCTGCTTTGTTGAAGATTAATTGGCCATATAATTGTGGGTTTATTTCTGGGTTTTCTATTCTGTTCTATTAATCCATGTGTCTATTTTGGTGCCAGGACCATGTAATGTTTTGATTACTACAGCTTCATAATATAACTTGAAGTCTGGAATTGTGATACCTCCAATTTTGTTTTTCTTTTTCAAGATTGCTTTGGCTATTCAGGGTCTTCTGTGGTTCCATACAAATTTTAGGACCATTTGTTCCAGTTCTGTAAAAAATGCTGTTGGTATTTTGATAGGGATTGCATTAAATCTGTAGATTGCTTTGAGTAGGATAGACATTTTAACAGTATTTGTTCTTCCAATCCATGAGCATGAAATGTCTATTTCTTTGTATTGTCTTCAATTTCTTTCATCAGTGTTTTATAGTTTTCAGAGTACAGGTCTTTCACCTCTTTGGTTAAATTTATTCCTAGGTATTTTATTATCTTTGGTGCAATTGTAAATGGGATTGTTTTCTTCATTTCTCTTTCTGCTGCTTCATTATTGGTATATAGAAATGCAACAGAGGGGCGCCTGGGTGGCTCAGTTGGTTAAGCATCTGCCTTCGGCTCAGGTCATGATCCCAGGGTCCTGGGATTGAGTCCTGCATCGGGCTTCTTGCTCAGCAGGGAGCCTGCTTCTCCCTCTCTCTCTTCTGCTCCGCCTGCTTGTGCTCTCTCTCACTCTCTCTGTCAAATAAATAAATAAATTTTTTTAAAAAATGCAACAGATTTCTGTACATTGATTTGTATCCTACAGCTTTACTGAATTCATTTATCAGTTCTAGCATTGTTTTGGTGGAGTCTTTAGGATTTTCTATATATAGTATCATGTCATGTGCGAATAGTGAAAGTTTTACTTCTTCCTTACCAATCTGGATACCTTTTATTTCTTTTTGTTGCCTGATTGCTGTGACTAGAACTTCCAGTACTATGCTGAATGGAAGTGGTGAGCATAGACATCCTTGTCTTTTTCCTGACCCTAGGGAGAAATCTTTCAGTTTTTTCCCATGGAGCATGATGTTAGCTGTGGTTTTTCACATAAGGCCTTTATTGTGTTGAGATATGTTCCCTCTAAACCTACTTTGTTGAGGGTTTTTATCATGAATGGATGTTGTACTTTGTCAAATACTTTTTCTGCATCTATCTGAAATGGTCATATGGTTTTTATCCTTTCTCTTATTGATGTAATGTAGCACATTGATTGATTTGCGAATACCGAAGCACTCTTGCATCCCAGAAATAAATTCCACTTGATCGTGGCAAATGATTTTTTTAATGTATTGTTGGATTCAGTTTATTAGTATTTTGTTGAGGACTTTTGCATCTATGTTCATCAGAGATATTGTCTTGTAGTTCTCTTTTTTGTGGTATCTTTATCTGCTTTTGGTATCAGTGTAATGCTGCCTCATAGAATGAACTTGGAAGTTTTTCTTCCTTTCTATTTTTGGAATAGTTTGAGAAGAATAGATATTAACTGTTTTTTAAATGTCTGGTAGAATTCGTGTTGAAGCTGTCTGGTCCTGGACCTCTGTTTGTTTGAAATTTTTTTAACTGAGTAGCAACATAAACATTTTATTTAGAGATATGGAGGAAGATATGAAAATAATCAACAAGAGTGAAAGTTGTAGCCTCCACGGAAAAGGAAATGGGATAAGCAGGAGACTGCCTGTGATAAAAGATTATCACAATCTTTAACACTCTTTCTTTTGCTGTGGACATTTTAAACTGATTTAAAACATTTTAATGACAGGATATAAAAAGAAACAATCATTGCAAAAGGAAAAGGAAGGTAGGCTTAGGTAAAAAACTTAGGTATAAATGTGAAATATGAGAGTGCCTGGGTGGCTCAATTGGTTAAGTGTCCGACTCTTGGTTCCAGCTCAGGTCATGATCTCAGGGTTGTGAGATTGAGCTCAGCATTGGGCTCCCCGCTCAGCAGGGAGTCTGCTTGAGATTTTTTTCCCCTCCCTCTCCTTCCTCCTCTGCTCCCCCACAACTTGCATTCTCTCTCTCTCAAATAAATAAATAAAATATTTTTTAAAAAGAAATGTGAAAAATGGTCCCAAAGGACAGGGAGTGAGTGGCCTCTATTGGTTGTAGCTGTTTGCGTGGCAGGAGGTCCTTGAATGCCATCTAAGGAGGGCAAAATTTATCATGGAATAAATAGGATTTGAGGAGTTTCAGTGTGGACATGATGCAATCAGATTAATCCTTGGGAAAATGGAAATCACTACATGGCAGGATGGAGAATGATTTGGAAACATAATAACTAGGGGCAGAAAGACCAGTTAGAAAGTTTTGCACAGGGGCGCCTGGCTGGCTCAGTCGGTTAAGCGTCTGCGTTTGGCTCAGGTCATGATCCCAGGACCCTGGGATCAAGCCCCGCATAGGGCTCCCTGCTCCGAGGGAAGCCTGCTTCTCCCTCTCCTGCTCCCCCCTGCTTGTGTTCCCTCTCTCGCTGTCTCTCTGTCAAATAAATAAAATCTTAAAAAAAAAAAAAAAGTTTTGCACAAAATAACCAAGTCAGAAGGGAAGTCTGGAACCAGAGTGGAGGTGAAGAGAAGCAGAACAACTGTGGGGAAACTGAGGAGAAAGGCTTGGTGACTTATTGGATGTAAGCACTATTGAGGGAGGGAGGAAACAGAGAAGACTCTGTTTTGAATAGTAGTGAGATCCCAGGGGCAGCCCATTTTCATAGGAATTTCCCGAACTCATTAGTTCTGTGGAATAAAGTCAAATTGGAATAATTCCTTTTATCCCACCCCATCTGACACCCTGCTCTTGGGACTATCCAACACACAGGTCAGATCTTTTACCACAAATTTTATATTAATAGGCTTAATTAACATGAAAGCATTACATATTAATTTCATAGCTGGTATATGGGACTGAAAAGCCCCTGGAACTCCACCAAGTTCCTGGCCTCCTGAGCTTAGATGAAGATTTTGGAAAGTTTTCAGAGTCTTTTTGTTTTTGTTTATTTCTGTGACTTATTTTCACTGCTGCAACATGCCTTCCTGGTGTTCTCATTAAGAATACTGAGTGTTCACAACACGCCAGGCATTTGACTTATTTTTTCCCTTTCTATCCTTATACTGTCCTATTTACAAATGAAGAGCTGAGGCTTGGAAATGTTAAAGGACCTGTTATCAATACATCATTTAACTGATAAATCCAAAGCTAGGATCCACCTCACTCTTGGTGTGGATCCAAAGCTTGGTCCCCGAACCACTATAGGACCCTGTGCTCCCACTGTGAGCAGCTCCACTCTGCCTTCCTGGAATGAACATTTCCCAATAGTCAATGCCTGCCTTTATCCTTATGCAAGCTGCTTCGCCTGCTCTCAAAATGGTATTTGGAGACCAATATCTGGGGACTGGTTTTGCTCATTGCTGTAGGAGATGCCACTACTCCCAAGTTTTTTCAGGAGGCATATCTAATCAATACATGTGTGTACATATGTGTTATGCATGGATGGACATGTATATGTGAATACACATATGTAAATGCATGTACATGCATTTATATCTACATTTGTATATTGATCTCTATATAACAAAAACTACGAGTTTATACCAATACCTCCAATCCTAATCCACCACAAATTTCATTCCAGTTTTCTTCCCTTCTACACTTTTAATCCCTTCTCCAATAGTGAGAAACCTGGCCCTTATTATCCTTAGTATTTGATCAGTATTCCTGAATATAATCCATCTCCCATCACCCATCCTCTCCCCCATGCAGATACCCTGCTCATCTCACTTGTATTCCAATGCTCTATTCCAGGCTATTCCTCCCTCAGTGTGAAAGCCCCCTCACACCATTTGGGCTCTCAAGTGCACTGAGCTGCCCCATGGCATGAATGCCTTTCATTGCACATTCAGGTTCTGACTCCCCACACTAGGCTGCTCCCGTGTGTAGATGCCTTCCTTTCTTGGGTTCCAGCACCCAGTTCTGAACCACTGCCATACATGGATGTCCTCCTAGCTTCTGTGGGTCTGACCCTTCACATCCGGCTACCCCTGAGTGGATATCCTTCTCACCTTATTCAGGCTCTGATGTCCTATGCTTATGAGTCTTTTTTTTTTTTTTTAATATTCTTAGGACTCACCTAAAGTACTTGTGAGATCTTATGTGTAAAAGAAACAGAGATAAGCTTTTGTATAAACCATCAGGTTTAAAAGCAGCAAGGGTGGTAAATAAACAAATAAAAATTAAAAATAAGTTGTGCACTTGAAGTCAACTATATTCAAATAAAAAAAATTACAAAAAAAAAGCAGCGTGGCATGTTAAAAATCAAGTGGCAAAAAGAAAAAATGGATAAATTGGACTTCAAAAATTTTAAATTTGTGCTTCAAAGGACACTGTGGAAAGAAAGTGGAAAGACAACCCACAGAATGGGAAAAAACATTTGCATAAATATATATGAACAGACCTTCTTCCAGTGAAGATATACAAATGGCCAACAATTACATGAAAAGATGTTCAGCATCATTATTCATTAGGGAAATACAAATCAAAACCATGAGATACCACCTAACATCTACTAGGATGGCTGTAATTTTTAAAAATACAGATAATAAAAAGATCAGGCTAGGATGTGGTGAAATTGGAACTTTCCTACACTCTTGTTGTGAATGTAAAGTGATACAGCCACTTAGGAAAACAACCTGGCAGTTCCTCAAAAAGTTAAACAGTGTTACCATTTGACCCAGCAATTCCACCCTTAAAAATATACCCAAGGGAAATGAAAATATATTTCCACCCAAAAACAATACCCCAAGCTGGAAACAACCCAAACATGCATCAACTAATGAATGGGATAAACTAAAGGTGGTATATCTATACAGTGGAATATTATTCAACCATAAAAAAGGAATGAAGTACTAATACATGCAACATAGATGAACCTTGAAAATGTTATGCTGGGGCGCCTGGGTGGCTCAGATGGTTAAGCGTCTGCCTTCGGCTCAGGTCATGATCCCAGGGTCCTGGATCGAGTCCCGCATCGGGCTCCCTGCTAGGTGGGGAGCCTGCTTCTCCCTCTGCCTCTGCCTCTCTCTCTCTCTGACTCTCATGAATAAATAAATAAAACATAAAAAAAAAAAGAAAATGTTATGCTAAGTGAAAGATGCCAGTCACAAAAGATCACATATTATATTATTCCATTTATGTTGAATGTCCAGAATAGGAAAATCTACAGAGACAAAAAGTAGGTAGTGGTTGCCTAAGGCTGGTGAGGATGGGGGAATTAAGGGGAAAGGGAATGATAGTGAAAGGATACAGAGTTTCTCCTGGGGATGGTGAAGTGTTGTAAAATTGATGGTGATGATGGTCATACAACTCTGTGCATTACAAAAAGCTATTGAATTGTGCATTGTAAATGAGGGATTTATATGGTATGAACTATATCTGAATAAAAAAAAGCTCTCTGTAGGATGAGGAGGTGAGGAAAGGGCTTTACCAATTTCTAAGTTACTCTTCCTACACAACCCTGTCTCTCATATACCCAGTTATCCTTGAATTCAAGTCAGGGTCCTCCCCAAGGGCTAATTACCAGGTCTTTGGCTCCTGCAACATTTTCATATATGTTTTCTTGTCAAAATGAACAATAAAGACAAAGGAAAGGGAAAAGATACAATAAATATTCTTTTTCTCTCCCACACACCTCCTCCTCTCCTTTTTTATTATAGAGCCCTGCATTTCCTTGGGAAACTACCCCCACCCCACTTCTAGTATTCATAGTTTGGGTGCACCTGACCCCATCCCAGAATGATCACATGACATTGGCATCAGCTGATCAATATAAGTACCACCAGCTTGGCTACAGTGATTGGCTCAAGGATGAAAGAGGGAATCAAGTTAACCCAAACAGCATATATCCCAGAACTTTTGGGAGAGTTTGCAGCAAAAGACGCTCTTTCCATCTTGGAACTGTGAAAATACACGCCTGAAACTCCTGGGAACAACACACCTAACCCATGATGAACAGAGCCAGGGGATGAAGTGGGGCACCTTCCTGAAACATACTTGAGCATCTGAATTCAGCCATGTTAGAAGTTAGATCTACTCATGGATTTTAAATCTATAAGAGCTAACAACTCCCCTTTTCCCCTTTTTGTTTTATTTTGTTTAGTCCTGTTTGAGTTGAGCTATCTGTAATGTGTGAAAGAAAGAATATGCCCAGATACAGACATACACCAAAGATCAACTATAATAGGAAGGAGGATATCCAAATGAAAAAACAGGGTATTGGTAGGTTGAGCTCTATATTTAGTACATAACAAGTTTCATGTTTTGTTTTGTTTTTTTTTAAAGATTTTATTTATTTATTTGACAGAGAGAGACACAGCGAGAGAGGGAACACAAGCAGGGGGAGTGGGAGAGGGAGAAGCAGGCTTCCCGCGGAGCAGAGAGTCCGATATGGGACTGGATCCCAGGACCCCGGGACCATGACCTGAGCCGAAGGCAGTTGCTTAACAACTGAGCCACCCAGGCGCCCAAGTTTCATGTTTTTTTGACCATCTACTTTATGGAGCTAGGAAAACTAAGGCTCATGGTCACACTTAGTCAATGACAGATCCATGACTTAAACTCAGGACTTCTGAGTTTATAACACTGTGCCACAAAACTACCACACATAGCTATGTAATATAAAGCAATGTATATGTATATACATTTATAATTTATACCCACTTCAGCTATCTCCTCCAAACTTTGAAATAGTAGTATAAGGCAGAGTCAGATAGGAGTCTGTCAATGGTAACCTCCTAAATATCTTGACCCTTACATCCCCACGGCCACTGTCTATGATTAGCTCTCACCTTCCAAGTTCCTTGCTCAAAAAAAATTCTACATTTACTTCTATTAAAATATATTTTTATCTTTCATATCTATGCTCTTAAATAATCTTTAGTTTCCCTTTGTACATAATGTTAGGAAGGGATCCAGTTTTATTGTCTCCACATGGCAATCTCATTTCTTATTTATTTCTGTATCAACAACATCCAGCATTTATTACTATTTCTTTGTGATATGCCCTAATATCTGATAAAGCAAGATCTACTTTTTATTCTACTTTTCCAAGGTTGACTTAACTATTTACGGACTTTTCTCTATGAGTTTTTCAAGTTCCTTAAAATTTTCAACCAAAATTTTGATTGAGTTTGCATTGAATTTATAGATTAATTTGGGAAAGTTAATATCTTTATAATAAGTTATCCAACCCAAATGCATGGAATGTCTTCTTACTCGTTCAGATCATCCTCTAGGTCCTTTATTACAGTTTGACGTTTTTCTCTATAAATGTATTGCTGCTAAGTTAAATGGTATCTTTTCTTAAATTATATTTTCTAGTTTATTGTTGCTGATGTAGAGGAATGAAACTAATTTGTGTATGCTGTGCTGGTATGAGAAACATTATTCAATTCTCTTATTAGTTCTGGTAAGTTCATGATTTGATTCTGTTATTCTTTATTGATGATTATATTATCTGGAAAAATATCACAGTTTTATCTTTTCTCTTATACCCCTTCAGCTTTTTTTTTTTCTTTCCTAATACCATTGGCCAAGACCACTAATGCTACACTAAAAATCACCAGTAATATTGGACACTGTTTTCTTTTTCCCGATCTCAAAGGAATACATTTTAGATTTTTCTGTTTGTTTTCAGATTTACTGTTGAGTTTATATTGCACATTAATTATACCTTAAAACTTGGGTAGAAATTGGAGTGCCTGGCTGGCTCATTTAGGAGAGCATGTGACTCTTGATCTCAGCGTCATGAATTCAAGCCCCACACTGGGTGTAAAGATTACTTAAATAAATAAACTTTTAAAAATAAATAAATAAACTTTAAAAAAAACTTGGGTAGAAATGATCTGTATAGCCATGTAGGACTTGAGGTTTTGTTGTTTTGTTTGATCCTTATTGATCTTTCCAAGTTGTCTCTTCTTGCATTATTTTTGCAGTTTTTTGTGTTTCCTGGGTTTTGTCCATTTCATTTAGGTTTTAAAATGTATTTACATGTACTTCTTCATAATATTATTTTATTAAGTTTTAATTTCTGTTGAGACTGTGGTTAATCCCCCCACTGTTTCATATTGTTATTTATTTGCATTTTCTCCCCCTCTCTCTCTCTTACTCTTGCTAGGGATTCATATCTCTTCTAATATTTCATTACTGTTTTCTATCTTTAAAAAAATATTACTGGGGCGCCTGGGTGGCTCGGTCACTTAAGCATCTGCCTTTGGCTCAGGTCCTGATGTCAGGGTCCTGGGATGGAGCCCCACGTCCGGCTCCCTGCTCAGTGGAGAGCCTGCTTCTCCCTCTCCCTCAGCCTGTCTCCCCCACTTGTGTGTGCTCTCTCTCTCTCTCTGAAACAAAAAAATAAAATCTTTTAAAAAAAGAAAAAAAAAGAAAAAATATTACTGCTTTTATTTCTTCATTTTTTTTTAAGATTTTATTTATTTAGGGGTGCCTAAGTGGCTCAGATGGTTAAGCATCAGCCTTCAGCTCAGGTCATGATGCCAGAGTCCTGGGATCGAGCCCTGCATCAGGCTGCCTGCTCAGCAGGGAGCCTGCTTCTCCCTTTCCTTCTCCTGCTCCCCCTGCTTGTGCTCTCTCGCTCTCTCTCTGTGTCAAGTAAATAAATAAAATCTTAATTATTTTATTTATTTACTTGACACAGAGAGAGAGCGAGAGAGCACAAGCAGGGGGAGTGATAGGCAGAGAGTGAGGGAGAACCAGACTCCTCACTGAGCAGGGAGCCCGATGCGGGGCTCGATCCCAGGATCCTGGAATCATGACCTGAGCCGAAGGCAGACGCTCAGCCAACTGAGCCACCCACGTGCCCCTTTATTTTCTTATTTATTTTTATTATTTGCTTCCTTCTTATTTCTTTGGATATTACTGTTTTCAAATAACATAATTAAATGCTCAGCTGCTTTGTTTTATTTTTTTTTAAGATTTTATTTATTTATTTGACAGAGAGAGACATAGCGAGAGAGAGAACACAAGCAGGGGGAGTTGGAGAGGGAGAAGCAGGCTTCCCACTGAGGAAGGAGCCCGATGCGGGGCTCGATCCCAGGACCCTGGGATCACTACCTGAGCCGAAGGCAGACGCCCAACGACTGAGCCACCCAGGCGCCCCTCAGCTGCTTTGTTTTAAAACTGTCTTGTTTCTTGGGGCACCTGGGTGGCACAGTCAGTTAAGCATCTGACTCTTGGTTTTGGCTTAGGTCATGATCTCAGGGTTGTGAGATCGAGCCTGGCATCGGGCTCCCCACTCATTGTGGAGTCTGCTTGAGATTCTCTCTCCTTCTCCCTCTGCCCCTCCCGGGTTCTCTCTCTCTATCAAATGAATTTAAAAAATCTTAAAAAATCCCCAAACTATCTTGTTTCTTAATAAATACATGTAAATTATCATTTTTTTCTCTCAAAACTGCTTTAACTGTGATCCAAAAGTGTTTACATGTAGCATTTTCATTGTCATTTATTTCTAAGTACCAATTTACTTTGTACTTCCTTTTAAACATAAAGGTTATTTAGTAATATATAACTTAATTTTCAAATATGTGAAATTGCATGTACACTTTTGTAATTAAATTTTAACTTCATTGCAATATGCTTAAACAAAACTCCACCCAGTGGGGAAGGGAATGGACAGTGGGGAAGGGAAATACCCTCAGTAGGATTGTCTACTGTACTGAATTGAATAGTGTCCTCCCCTCAAATACGTGTTCACCCATAACCTGTGAATGTGACCTTATTTGGAAATAGCATCTTTGCAGATAAAGCCTAGTTAAGATGAGGTCATAATGGACTAAGGTGGGCCCTAACCCAGGAACTGGTACCCAGTAACTGGAGGAAAATCTGGACATGAATACACAGGGAAAATGCCATATGACCACAGAGGCAGATTGGAGTGATACAGCTGTAAGTCAAGGAACACCAAGGATTGCCAGCAACCATCAGTAGCGAGGAAGAGGAGAGAAATAATCCCCCTGTAGGGCCTTCAGAGAGAGGATGGCCCTACTGACACTTAGATTTCAGATTTCTAGCCTCTGGAACTATGAGACAATAAACTTTTGTTGTTCTAAGCCACCTGATTTGTGGCTTAGAAATGAGGAAACATATATATCTGCCTTGTCTGAAGTGAGAAGACAGATGATGTACCTACACTAAGTCATGTGTGGTTGCTAACAATTTGGTTGGATAGGTAGGGAAGGAAAGAGATTGAAAGATTGGTGACAAGAAAGCACAGAGAAGTGGAATGTTGGTGGTCTTCTTGGAAAGGACACAGACTGCAAAGATATTTTTGTCTGGGGCGCCTGGGTGGCTCAGTCGGTTAAGCATCTGCCTTTGGCTCGGGTCATGGTCCCAGGGTCCTGGGATCGAGCCCCACATCGGGCTCCCTGCTCGGCGGGAAGCCTGCTTCTCCCTCTCCCACTCCCCCTGCTTGTGTTCCCTCTCTCGCTGTGTCTCTCTCTGTCAAATAAATAAGTAAAATCTTTATTTAAAAAAAAGATATTTTTGTCTATATGAATGACCACCAAAGGGTGTTCACTACAGAGGAGGCTCTTAATAATCAAGTGGACAAAATGGCATGCTCTGTGGATGTCAGACAACCTCTTTCCCCAGATACCCAGCACTTATTCAATGGGCCCATGAACAAAATGATTATGGCAGGGATGGAAGCTAGCCATAGACTCAACTACACGGACTTCTCATTACCAAGACTGACCCGGCTAATGCTATTGCTGAATGCCTTATCTACCAACAGCAGAGATCAGCACTGGGTCCCTGATAAGGCACCATTGCCCAGCCACCTGGTAGCAGGTTGATTACATTGGAACTCTTCCATTTTTGAGAGGGCAGAAAATCCTCCTCACTATAATAGACACATATTCTGGATATAGATTCCTTCTCTACCCATAATTCTGCCAGGACCTCCATCAGTAGACTCCCAGAATGCCTTATTCACCATTACAGTATTCCAACAGCATTGCTTCTGATCAAGAAACTCATTTCATACCAAGAGAAATGCAGCAGTGAACTTAAAAAGCCT
This sequence comes from Neomonachus schauinslandi, assembly GCF_002201575.2. Lineage (NCBI taxonomy): Eukaryota > Metazoa > Chordata > Mammalia > Carnivora > Phocidae > Neomonachus > Neomonachus schauinslandi. The sequence goes on along the minus strand of NC_058404.1, from coordinate 133,332,167 downwards.
ATAGAATTGGGCGCCTGGGTGGCTCAGATGGTTAAGCGTCTGCCTTCGGCTCAGGTCATGATCCCAGGGTCCTGGGATCGAGTCCCGCATCGGGCTCCCTGCTCCTTGGGAGCCTGCTTCTCCCTCTGCCTCTCTCTCTCTCTCTGTCTCTCATGAATAAATAAATAAAATCTTTTAAAAAAAAAAAGCCTATAGAATTAACTGGTCTTACCACATACTCCATTATCTATAAGTAGCTACTTTAACTTAAAGGTGGAATTGCTTACTGAAAATTCAGTTATGGTGCCAGATGTGAGAAAACATCTTCAAAGACAGGGTTCCGACTTGCAAAGTGCACTATATACTTTGAATCAGAGGTCATTATATGGTGTTGTCTCCTCCACAGCCAGAATACGTGGATTCAGGAACCAAGGGATGTAACTGGGAGTGGCTCCTCTCACCATTATATCATAACCTACTCACAAATTTTTGCTTCCCATCCAGGCAACTCAGATTTGCTGCTTTAAAGGTCTTTGTTCCAAAGGGAGGAAAGCTTCCAGCAGGGGACACAACAACACATGCACTACATTGGAAGATGAGGCTGCCACCCGGCCATCTTAAGCTTCTTATGTCCCAAACCAATGGGCAGTAAAAGGCATCTCTCTACTGCTGGAGTGACTGATCCCAGTTACCAAGAGGGAACTTAGGTTGCTACTAACCCATGAGTACAAATAAGACTATATCTGGAACCCAGGGCATTTCCTGGGGCATATCTTAGTACTTCCATGCCCAATAGTAAGTGTTAATAGAAAACCATATTAAGGGCGCCTGGGTGGCTCAGTCGTTAAGCATCTGCCTTCGGCTCAGGTCATGGTCCCAGGTCCTGGGATCGAGTCCCACATCGGGCTCCCTGCTCAGCGGGAAGCCTGCTTCTCGCTCTCCCACTCCCCCTGCTTGTGTTCCTGCTCTCGCTCTCTCTCTCTCTGTCAAATAAATAAATAAAATCTTTAAAAAAAAAAAAAAAGAAAACCATATTAAAAAAGGGGCAGGGTAAACAGTATGGAGATTCCTCAGAAAGTTGAAAATAGAGCTACCCTACAACCCAGAAATGGCACTACTAGGTATTTACCCAAAGGATTCAAACAGTGATCCGAAGGGGCACCTGCACCCCAGTGTTTATAGCAGTAATGTCCACAATAGCCAAGCTATGGAAAGAGCCCAGATGTCCATCGACAGATGAATGGACAAAGAAGATGTGGTACACACGTGCACGCACACACACACACACAGGAATATTACACAGCCATCAAAAGGAATGAAATCTTGGCATTTGCAACAACATGGGTGGAACTAGAGGGTATTATGCCAAGCGAAATAAGTCAGTCAGAGAAAGACATGACCATATGATTCATATGATCTCACTCATATGTGGAATTTAAGAAATAAAACAGAAGACCATCGGGGAAGGGAGGGAAAAATAAAAAGACAAAATCAGACAAAATCAGGGAGGGAAACAGACCATAAGAGATTCTTCACTGGGGCGCCTGGATGGCTCAGTTGGTTGGGCGACTGCCTTCGGCTCAGGTCGTGATCCTGGAGTCCCGGGATCGAGTCCCGCATCGGGCTCCCTGCTCGACAGGGGGTCTGCTTCTCCCTCTGACCCTCCCCCCTCTCATGTGCTCTCTCTCAAATGGATAAATAAAATCTTAAAAAAAAAAAAAGAGATTCTTCACTATAGGAAACAAACTGAGGTTGCTGGGAGGGAGGGAGGGAGGGAGGGAGATGGAGTAACTGGGTGACAGGCATTAAGGAGGGCACATGATGTAATGTACACTGGGTATAATATGCAGCTGATGAATCACTGAACTCTACCTCTGAAACTGAAATTACACTGTATGTTAATTAATTGAATTTAAATAAAATAAAATTAAAACAAAAAGAGGCAGGCATATTGAGGACTGAGATGCTTCAAGAATGAAGATTTAGGTCACTCCACTAAGAAACTGACCAGCTGAGCTTCTAGTTCAGAGCAAAGGAAATACAGATAAGTGTTGGAAGAACAGGATCATAAATATCAACGATGGCCCCGTGATCAGTTACAAAAACAAGGACTGCAGTAGTTTTGTATATTTTCTCATTTGTTGTATATGTGCATTTATTTGTAAATATTAACCATTTTCTTTCTTCCATTATTATTTCATATACAAGCTTTTGGAGGTTAACTTTACAACTTAGTCTTTAGTCTTTTGGTAATAGAATATTTAGTAAAATTGTGACTGAATTTGAGAAACAATATAGCCAGTGTTAAAGTATACTTTTTTAAAAGATTTTTTAAAAAGATTTTTTATTTTTAAGTAATCTCTACACCCAAATGGGGCTCAAACTCATAACCCGAGATCCAGTTGCATGCTCCACTGACTGAGCCAGCCAGGGGCCCCTAAAGTATCATTTTTTAATTTTTAATTTTTTTAAATTGTAAAATATGCATAGCAACATTTACCATTTTAACCATTTTTAAGTGTACAGTTCAGTGGTATTAACTACATACATATTTCTGTGCAACCATCTTCTTTTTCCAGAACTTTTTCATCTTCTTGAGCTGATAATCTGTACCCATTAAATAATATCTCCCCATGTTCTCCCACCAGGCTTTGGCAACCACCATTCTACTTTCTATCTCTATGAATTTGACTAGTCTAAAACTGATTTATTCAAGATATATATTTTTTGAAAGTTCAGATCATGGGACGCCTGGGTGGCTCAGCCGGTTAAATGTCTGCCTTTGGCTCAGGTCATGATCTCAGGGGCCTGGGGTCGAGCCCCGCATCCAGCTCCCTTCTTGGTGGGGAGCCTGCTTCTCCCTCTCCCTCTGCCCCTCCTCCTGCTCATGCTCTCCCTCTCTGTGTCAAATAAATAAAATCTTAAAAAAAAAAAAAAAAAAAGGGCGCCTGGCTGGCTCAGTCCTTAAGCATCTGCCTTCGGCTCAGGTCATGATCCCAGGGTTCTGGGATCGAGCCCCGCATTGGGCTCCCTGCTCGGCGGGAAGCCTGCTTCTCCCTCTTCCACTCCCTCTGCTTATGTTCCCTCTCTCGCTATGTCTCTCTCTGTCAAATAAATAAATGAAATCTTTAAAAAAAAAAAAAGAAAGTTAAGATCATAACTCTCATACAAATATAAAATGAATATGTGTCAGAGGTTTTATTTACCTCATTAATTAATGAGGAAGCCAGTAGGATGTTACAACTAGATCAAAGGAGAATTCAAACAACCACCACACATATATAGGATACAAGGAATGCTGGAATGAATTTATAAAAAGATACAAAATGATCAAATCACCACAAAATAATCAATTGTATTCCACTAACACAATTAATTTCCATTTCCATGGGCTAAGTCATTTGCATTATTATTAGTTTTCTACCACCCACAAAATAGTGAAATACCCCCCAAAAAAAACCACAATGAAAGAAAAAGATAATTAGGAAGTGTGCTCAAGGCAGTATATTCAATAACTATATGCATAAAACATGGATGAATAATGACAAAATAACAATGAGTGGGGCAAAAAAATGGGAGAGGACTGTTATAGTTTATTGCTTGTCAGTTCCAAAGCCACCTGGAGCTGGCCCCGGTGAACTCCTCATTGGCCAGCTCGTACAGTGTTGGCCTTACAGCAGAGGGCACTGGAGGGACACTGCAAGTAGCAGAGAGGTAGGTGGCTTCCCTTCCTAGATCTTCCTGTTCCTGGGCTGTCTCCTATGAAGAGACCTAAATGGATCGCTTCCACTTGACCCTCCCTGGTCTGCAGGCTGCGCCCCAGCTCTGGGCTGTTGCAGCACTCCACTGAACTTGTCTGTCATCAAGTAGACTGCAGCCTTATCCTCTCCAAGGAGGTCTGAACCTTAGCTTCATGTTGGGGATGGGGTCTCTTCCCAGTGGGTGGGTGGATATTCTTCCTCAAGCATAGGGGTAGTAATGTTGCTTACGTTTGCTATTTTGTAGCAAACCTCTTTTACCTCTCTTAATAGTTAACCACCTTTTATTAGCTCATAATGTTACATTAAATATTCTCTGATAAATTATGGGTGTGGTCTCTGTTTTCCAGACTGATACAAACATAACCTTATTTATTTTCTTCCTATTCATTTCTTAAACTTATCACATCCTTATTATTACCCTAAGGAATATATATTAGCATGCTCTCCTGTCCCTTTCATATCCTCCCAAAGCATCCATCATATTAATATCTAGTATTTTAGTTCTGTGTTGTAATGGATATATTTTCTCTTTCTCTTTTCTTTGGTTCTAGTTACTTTTTCTTTTTTAAGGCTACAACAAACTTTACCTAAATATATGATACATTTACTTCTGATAAATCTTAAAACACATTAGGATTTTTTATTTTTCTTCTCATTTCTGTACTTCCTCAAAAAAATTTTTTTTTTTAAAGATTTTATTTATTTTACAGAGAGCACAAGTACGAAGGGCAGCAGGCGGAGGGAGAAGGAGAAGCAGGCTCTCCGCTGAGCAGGGAGCCGGATGCAGGGCTTGATCCCAGGACCCCGGGATCGTGACCTGAGCTGAAGGCAGATGCTTAACTGACTGAACCACCCAGGCGCCCCTCAAAAATGTTTTCAATCTGAGTCTTTTTGTGGCAAATTTTCTGAGAACTCGTATTCTTGAAGCTGAATATCACTTTTCCTATGCCTTTATATTTGAAAGACAATCTGGCTGAATACAATATTCTAGGCTCAAGTTATTTTTCAGTATAACATATAGTACTCCTTTGTCTTCCTGCAGCCAGTAGGCTGTTGAGAAGTCTAATATCAGTATGATTCCTATTCCTTTGCAGATTATATGTTTTTTCTTTCTAGAAAGTTTCAGACCTTTTCTTTATCTCTAGTACTCTTTCACTATAACGTGTGTAGGTCTGATTTTTCCTTATGTCTTCTCTGAACTTTCTGATCTGAAATCATTAATTCTTCCTTAGTTATGAGAAATTTATTACTTCTTATAATATATCCTGTTCTTATTTATTCTTTTAAATTTTGTCTTTTGAGACTCCTCTTACAAAGATGCTGACACTACTACTTCTATTCTCCATATCTCTTTGCTATGTTTTATTCATTATCATTTCCTGCTAGCTTTTCCATTTGTTTGATATGAGTTTTGTTTTTTGTTTTTTTTTTTTGCAGGAAATTTTTTTGTTAAAGATTTTATTTATTTATTTGACAGAGAGATAGAGAGAGAGCACAAGTAGGCAGAGAGGCAGGCAGAGGGAGAGGGAGAAGCAGACTCTCCACCAAGCAGGGAGCCCGACGTGGGGCTCGATCCCAGGACCCTGGGATCATGACCTGAGCCGAAGGCAGCCGCTTAACCGACTGAGCCACCCAGGTGCCCCTTGATATGAGTTTCTAAAGGAGAAACTCAGCAAACTACAGCCTATGGGCTAAATCCAGCTTGTCATCTGTTTTTGTAAATAAAGTTTTATTGGAATAGCTATGTTCATTTATGTATGATCTATGGCTGCTTTTGTGCTACAATGGAAGAGTTGCATAGTTGCAACAGACCATGTGACCCACAAGGTTTAAATATTTAAAATACTTGCCATCTGGCCCTACAGAAAAAGTTTGCCAATCCCTACTCTACACGATAGGAACAATTTTCTTCTTTCTATCCTGAGGGCTTAGAATGTACCTTTCCCAGGTTTGTTGAATGAATGAATAAATAAGCTTTGAAGGACAAATATTATATCAATAGGTAGAACTGAGAGAGATTTATTTCAAAAGATGAAAAGAGCATTCTAGCTAAAGGGAACAGAAATAGTATAAGCAAAGGGGTGCCTGGGTGAGTCAGTTGGTTAAGCATCCAACTCTTGATTTCCGCTCAGGTCTTGATGTCAGGGTTGTGAATTCAAGTCCCACACTGGGCTCTATTGCTGGGCATGGAGTCTACTTAAAAGAATAAATAAATTTGTTAAAAAGAAAAGAAACAGTATAAGCAAAGATGTAAAAGTGAAAAGGGTAGATTTCCAGTAAAGCGAAATATTTAACAAAAGTGAAGCTGGAGGGTGCCTGGGTGGCTCAGTTGGTTAAGCAACTGCCTTCGGCTCAGGTCATGATCCTGGAGTCCCGGGATCGAGTCCCGCATCGGGCTCCCTGCTCGGCAGGGAGTCTGCTTCTCCCTCTGACCCTCCCCCCTCTCATGCTCTCTCTCTCTCAAAAAAAAAAAAAAAAAAGTGAAGCTGGAAAGACGAACTCTTTTGGGAAGTCTGGGGTCTAGAATGGGGAGTTGGTGCTTAGTTCTCTTTGCAATTGCCAGATATGTCACATGACCGGAGATATGCTTTAGGAGGACTCATCTGGCAGCATTGTGGAGAACACACTAGAGAGAGAAGACAGAGGAGGAATGGAGAACAGTTCAGAGGCTGCTGGAAGAGTGAAATACAAAGAAGCTGACTCAGTATGGTTGATGTCAGCTCAGAGACACAATGCAGCTTGACAGACTCACTGTACTTGGTCTACATCCCAGCCCCACAGTAGCCTAACTGTGGGGTACTAAGCAAGTTGCTCAGTCTTTCTGGATTTCAGTCTCTTTGTCTGTAAAACATGGTGATTCAGTGAGGATCCAATTAGGAAAAGAACACTCATGCCAGGTAATTTAATAGAATTTAATAAGGGAAGACAGTCTTTTAGGCTGAAGAGCTGAAAGACCAAGCAGGGGATTAAGCAACTGCAGGAAGCAATGGCCACTTCCAAGGCTGGGACTAAGGAAAGACAGTGTTAGCAGAGCCCAGGAGGCAGAGCTGCTGATCGGGACCTGTGGGAGCTAGAGCTAGGGAGAAGGAGCAGCCACTGGCGCAGAGCCATGCCCAAAGCAGAGAGAGAGGAGAGCCACTCTGGAGTCTCCTCTCTCCCTGCCTTCCCGTCTCCTTCCAGTGACATCTATTGGCCAAACCTAGACAGAAGTCAGTTCCCAACAAAGAAACCTAGGAAAGGTGATTGCAACAATCAACCCCATGTGATTCACAGCAGAGTAGAGGAAGAGCAGGGACTGGATGTGAGGCAAACACACAACTCCGCAGCACACGTGGATGTATCACCAGAGGTTACTGTGACCAGCGCAGCTGAGACTACACACTGGGCCACCACATGGTATACAATCAGTAAATGGTCAAGGGTTTGGGTTTTTTCTTTTTTTTCTTTTTTTAAGATTTTATTTATTTATTTGAGAGAGACAATGAGATAGAGAGAGCATGAGAGGGGATAGGGTCAGAGGGAGAAGCAGACTCCCCGCCGAGGGGGGAGCCCAATGCGGGACTCGATCCCAGGACTCCAGGATCATGACCTGAGCCGAAGGCAGTCGCTTAACCAACTGAGCCACCCAGGCGCCCCGGGTTTGGGTTTTTTCTTACCCTTTCTTACATCTCTATCCTCATCTTTTACCAATTTCCTCCTATTTTGGACATATTGAACTATTTCTAATTTCTAAAATTCACCGTGAACTCCATCACTTTGGGACTTGTGCATGTTTAGCTCCCTTTGCCACACACCATTGTGCCCTTTCCTGATGACTTTCATTTCCCCCAACTCCCTCTTTCTTTTTGTTATTATCCTAGGTTCGGCCTCTGGCAGGATGTTGTCCCTGAGTCCATCAACACTTCTCCCATAGCACCAGGTAGACTGTATGACAATGAATTTATCTCTTTTAGTTTTCTACTGCTGTATAACAAATTACCACAAACCCAGCAGTCAAAAACAGCACACATTTTTTACCTCACAGTTTCTGTAACTAAGAAGGCCAGCATGCTTTACCTGCGCCCTCTGCACAGGATCCTACCAGGCTGGAATCAGGGTGTTGGCCAGATGTATCCTCCTCTGCAGGCTTGACCAAGGAAAGATCCGTTTCCAAGTTGCCTTGGCAGAATTCATTTCCTTGCAGTTGTATGACTAAGGTTCCTATTTTATTGCCAGCTGGTGGCCAAAGACCACTCTCAGTTCCCAAAGACACCTTCCGGTCCTTATTTTATGGCCCTCTGTACAACATGGTGATTTGCTCCTTGAAGGCCAGGAGGAGAGCTTCTGCTATAGCTTCAAATATCTGCTTTCCTCCTCCTTGGACCCCTAGATCCTCTTTTTAAAAAGAGCTCACCTGATTAGGTTGGGCTCACCTACATTCAAGGAGAGAAAAATTAAATAGCAAATACATACCAGGACTGGCAATCTTGGGGGCCATTTAGAATTCTGCCTTCCATACTCACCTTCTAGATGTGAACTGTCCAAAGACAAGGCAAGTTTCTTGTTTGTCATTATATCCCAGAATTGAACAGAATTAGTACCTGACACTTAGCAGCTATTCACTGAAAGAATGAAGAAATACAACAAGAAAGGGAAGGGAACTTGTAGGGGAGGGAGATATTAAATATGACTTGGTAGGTAATGGACATTTGAACCTGAATCCTGGGTCTATAATGGTGCCATTATAAAAAGGTGAAAACCAAATAGGAGGAATTGGGTTGAGTGGGTTCTGGTTATGGAAGAATGAGTGGACAGAATGAAATAATATGTATTTCATACTTCATATGCTGAGTTTGTTTTGCCTATGGCACAACCATGTGGAAATTTCCTGCGAACAAATGAGGGTGAAAGTCTGGAACTTAGAAGAGAGATATGGGTCGAGGTGAATCATAGTATTGAGTATTGAATTCTTAAGTTGTGCCATAGTTGGTAGGGTACTCTTACCACCAATCCTTCTCCCATAACTTGGCTTTTGTATTCTGGCTCTGACTCATGTCTTTCCCTTTTCTACTTCCCAACTATTTGATTTTCCCATAATTACTCAAATTTTTCTTATCCTCATCCTATTTAACCCTCCAGATGTAACTGTCAGAATAAAAACCCATTGCCAACTCTCTTGGGCCTGCTGATGTGGATTTAACTGTAATAAACATTAGTTGGGATATTTAGACTAATCTAATTATGTGTATAGTGGTGAGAACATGACCTTGAGCCACAGAAGAGCTGGGTTCAAGTACTGCCTCTGTTTATTTGCTGTATAATCATGATCAAGATGAATGAGCTCTCCGAGCTTATTCCTTCTTTATACATGAACTAGATATCTACGCATGTTTTCAAGAGAATTAGATAAAATTTTGTGTGTGAAATGTCTGATAAATTGTAGAAATTCAGTTAAATCCTTGCATTAATTTTTTTTAGAGAAAAATATGGATGTTGTGCTCATATTCTTTTGCTCCAGATTCATTGGGATTTTTCAAATTACTATTAGACATATGAAATCAGTTTAACAATATTACTACATGACTAAAAAACATTCATAATCCCCACTGGGATTGGGAAGCAGTATGTAGTAGCAATGGGTAAAAACTCACAGATGATATGAAATTCATATTGTACTGGTTAGAAAATGTGATGTCAGGTTACTTGGAACCATACTTTCTGCTAAATATTCATGATGAAATAAAGACAGCTATTTTAATTCCAGTAATATCGCACCTAGTTCTTTTTAGAGCTAAAGACAGCAGGTTTATATTTGCATATCTGCCTCCCAGGTTGAGATGTAAAGCTAGGAATTTCTGTATCTGCCTACAATCTATGCTGAGCTCTCAGCACACTTTCTTACGTGGCCTCAGGGATTATGATGGCAGTCTTCCAGTCTCCTATTCATTTTCATAAGGTAGCCACAGTAGTCTGTCTAAAATGCAGCCTGGGGGCACCTGGGTGGCTCAGTTGGTTAAGCAACTGCCTTCAGCTCAGGTCGTGGTCCCAGGGTCCTGGGATCGAGCCCTGCATCGGGCTCCCTGCTCAATGGGGAGTCTGCCTCTCCCTCTGCCTGCCGCTCCCCCTGCTTGTGCTTTCTCTCTCTCTGTCAGATAAATAAATAAAATCTTTAAAAAAATAAAATAAGATAAAATAAAATGCAGCCTGTTTGAATCTCCTACTCACTGCACTTAGGATGAAAGGAAAACTCTAGGTTGGCATGGCTGGTACTTTACCAGCAGCTTTCTGTTGACCTTTCCTGTCTTCTATCTTATCACTGCCCCTCATAATCTTTGCCCCAAGGTCCTACTACCCCCTCTTTGTGTTCTTTTTTTGGGAACTGGCTCTTCCACCACTTTCCCTTACCTGGTTTAAGCTAAGCTTTCCACCTCCCTCACTGTCACCTTCTCCTCATCTACACACCTCCCAACTCTGGGTTGCTTGTTTTCTTTTACAAGTGTATGCTCAGCTTTCAATTTGGTTGGGATTTATTTACACTTTGAAGAAATTATCCCTTTGAAATATACATGCAGTAATTTTGGAGTAACATAATTTAAACTGCCGGTCTTGCTAACTGCGGAGTTTAGGAGCGCTTCAGGCTGGTCAAGCAAACAGCCGTCCGTGTCGTGATGCAGGCACATTTCCCACCAGTCTCCATCTTAACATTATGTTCCTGCCCCTTTGTACCATTCGGGTGCTCTGAGAATACAGCCTATGAATTTCTGTGAGTCCCAGGGGGTTCATTTGTTTGTCTTTAAATTTTAAGTAAAAACATGGCTGAAAATTGTCAAGTAGCATCCCAGGAGTCCTTACATGAAGAGGCAGTTTTAAAAGTACTCTTTAAAAAGGGAGAAGGGGGGGGGGGCACCTGGGTGGCTCAGTCAATTAAGCATCTGACTCTTGATTTCAGCTCCGGTCATGATCTCAGGGTCGTGAGATCCAGCCCTGCATCGGGTCCATGTGGGCATGGAGGCTGCTTAAGATTCTCTCTCTCCCTATCCCTCTGTCCCTCAGTAGTAATTTCTATACCAACATGGGGCTCGAACTCAGGATCCCAAGATCAAGTGACCTGCTATTCTCACTGAGTCAGCCAGGTGCCTCAGAAAGGCAACTTTTTGAAAGAAAAAAAAAAACTCACTAGAATAACTATCCTGCTTTTTATTTATTATGAAAAAATTAAGGGGTACCTGGGTGACTCAGTCAGTTGGGCATCTGCCTTCGGCTCAGGTCATGATCCCCGGGTCCTGGGATCGAGCCCCGCATCGGGCTCCCTGCTCAATGGGGAGCTGGCTTCTCCTTCTCCCACTTCCCCTGCTTGTGTTCCCTCTCTCTGTCAAATAAATAAATAAAATCTTCTAAAAAAATTAATTTTGACTTAAGTGTTTTTAAGTAACCTACCATCTTTCCAGAAATTAATCAATAGAAGTATGCATTGGAATTATTTATTTATTTGTTTCTGCTAGGCACTGGAACCTTTGTTATTGATACAGCCTATCACCTAGCACATTGCCTTAAGAATATCCATATAAATGGAATGGACTACTCTCTGAAGCAAAACTACATCATCTTCTACAAAAAATTTTTGCAAAATGACATCCTTCAGCTCCAAAAGCAGGAAAATAAAATTATCATACTTTCACTGACAACCTTATTTACTAAACTGACCACAGTTTGAAGGTATTAGGAGGTAGTATGGGATGATTAAAAGGAACATGACAAAGGAAAAAGTTTCACATAGGAGTGGTAAAGACAGATTATAAAATATTATTATGCACATATATATTACAATGAAATATATTAGTTCTATAACAAAAAGGTTAAAATATTTGTTATGGTTAGAATAGATACCAATCTCGGTTAGAAACTTTTTTTTTTTTTTTAAAGATTTTATTCATTTATTATTTTAGAGACAGAGCACAAGAGGGGGCAGCGGGAGAGGGAGAAGCAGACTCCCTGCCGAGCAGGGAGCCCGATGCGGGACTCGATCCCGGGACTCCAGGATCACGACCTGAGCCGAAGGCAGTCGCCCAACCAACTGAGCCACCCAGGCGCCCTCGGTTAGAAACTTTTAAGAACTATACAAACACCCGTCTGTCAGAGGTGACTCCTGCTCAGAGATGACCTCTAAAGCTTTCATCTAGAGGCACACCAAATTTCATCAGGGACACCTTCATTATTTTAGCTGTTCAAGTAAGCCAAATCAATATCATCATGGGAGCATAGGGAGTAGGAAGAGGAGTTATATTTTGGAAAACAATCCATGGGAAATTAAGTGAGGTAACCAAAGGTTTAATTTGGAAATGCAAATATCTATTGATTGGGTTTTCAGTCAACACTGTTCATGTACACAATGAAGGAGTAATGAGGGGCAAAGCAATAGGGACAAGAAGAAGGAGGAGGAAGAAGAGGAGGAAGGTGAAAAGAAATACAGAGGGCACTGAGTGGGTTATTTTCATACATTATATTCATTTACATTTACATATTACATTTGAATAAGGTAATCTTCATCCAAATAATTTCACCCAGTTTAAACCATTACGATACTGTAAAAACCCATCTGAGCCATTCAATGTAATCTTTCTGCATCTCTTTCAGTGGGGGAGGTGAGATGGCGCAAAGGCTAGACTCGATGCTTTCCTTGTTGTGTTCGTAGAAGGAATCGAGTAGCGTTTTAACTAGACATTAGCTTTCCCTTCTTCCTTTGGTTCTGTTTGCCAAAGCCCCTACCCCTATGCGAATTTTCTGGGGTTGGGCGGGTGAAATGTAAGAACCCAGAGGATGGATTCAGGAGATCTGTTTCCCATGCCACTTTGTAGCTTGTGGACACTGGGCACACCACTTAATTTTCAGCTCTTCGGTTTCATTATTTGGGAAATGGCGATAATGATGTATCTGTTTTATAAGGTTGTTGCGAAGATGAGTCGGGCCTGTGTGTGAAAAGCCCTCCATAAACTGGAAAGCACTCTCTAGATGTGAGTTATTATCTCCTTTAAAGGGCACAGAATCTGTTTCGATTGTATAGGGGATTGCAGAAAGACTACTTGACACTTTTAGTCAGAACTTGACACGGAGCTGACTGTCTCTGTAACACGAAAGGGTTCTTGTGTCCCACATCAGCCCGGGGCAGGGTCACCCACGCTGCCTGCGCGGTCACTGCAGTATTCCGTCCTCAGAGGTTGCTCGCCCTGGATCCTCCCACCGGTTTTCCGAGGAGGGCGGCGATGTTCCTAGCCATTTGGGTGGCGCCAGCTAGAGGGCGTGGGCCGGGCTGATCCGCTTAGCGCCGGGCTGCAGGGCGAGGGCGGGCCGGGCCGGGCCGGGGGCGGGATCTCCCGAGGAGGGCGTGGCCTTGCCTCCGGGGCGTTCTGGCGCTGCCGGCGCGCGGAGCTTGGGAGCCAGCAAGCGGACTAGCGCGCGGCTCCTGCGCAGTTGGCCGCCGCCTGCGCGCATCGCGGGCGCAGCTGCATTTTCGCCTCCGCTCCTCGCGAGCCGAGAGCCGTGCGAGCCCCCTCCGAATCCCGGGAGGACGCGATCCCCTTCGCTCTCCGCACCCGCGCCCTTTCCCCACCGCAACAGGTCAGGGGAGGGCGGAGGAGGTGGCGAGGGCGCACGACTTGAGACTGGAGAAGCAAGGGTCAGGAAGGTAAGCGGAGCCTTGTGCGCCCCCGGGCTGGGGGTCAGCCTCGCCGGGAATGCCGCAGCCGCGGACTTCTGGGAAGCCCAGGCTCTCCCCGCCTCGCTGCCTGCTTCCCAGCACGCTGACTCAAGTAGCTGGCGTTCCCACTTTTCCGGTGGGAACCTTCGGGGGGAACGGGCGAAGGAGACGCGGAGCTCGCATCACCCTTGCAAATCCGGGGCAGGTAGCGTCTGGAAGAACTGGGGGTGGAGCGGTGGGAAACACAGGAAGAGACCCATTTTCCTTCCCCACTCCCCCAAATCAGTCGTCTGCTGGTGCGCCCCGCGTGTTGCGGAAGGATGTTCGGTTTTGGAACCTAGACTCGGGGTTGCGTAATAGAAGCGTCCCAGAAGTTTCTCGGGGAGTAAAAGCGGGGCTTTTCTCTCTTCCATCCCGAGTTCCCCTTACCTCCCCCCCCCCGTCATTCTCACCCCTCCCCCTTGCGTCTGATTGAGAGAATTAGTGGATCCAATCCAATCTAATTGTGATTGAGATGGAGGCGCGTGTCGGTGGTCCGCAGCCTCGAGAGAGGGAGGGGGAAAGTTGAAGGTGGCACCTTCTGAGACTTGCCCCTGGGGCGCAGGCAGACTGCATCTGCAGACGGTGGAACTGGTTAATTTCTCTTGATAATTTTTTACGCCGGTGTCTTATCCTCGTGTGACTGCTTCTTTCGAGCTCCCCGACGCTGCGAGCGCCAAGGTCGTCGAATTAAAAGGGAGAGGACTTGGAGAGTTGTGTGAATCGTACCCACCTTAACGTAATGGTAGTTACGTTAATGAATCTGCAAGGGATCTTCGGGGGTCTCGATACTTTCTTACTAGGTTGGTTGGTCTTGCAGGAGTTTCTACACTCACATACACCCCAGTATTGTTATGCAAATTTCCCAGGAAGACCTTTGGCTTTGGAGGTGGAGATGTGTCCGTTTCTTCCGGGAGCCAGTCTCTCGCGGGGAGGGGAGGTGCGGGGGGCGCTTGCAGACCATGTTTTGCTATGTTTTAAGTGTGGGATGGGGCAATTTTAACCCTGTTGGTGCACGTTGAGGGCTGGGGGCCGGGGGATGACATACCATCGAGGAACCAGACAGATTTAAAACCTTAAAGGCGAAACCGGAATTAAGGCGAAGACCCAGAGTTCCCTGGGACAGTTGCAAAGTGAAAAAGCTCAGAAATTGAGATACAGGAACATCAGGCGAGGGAGCGCCCTGAGAAGTGTGGGGATTTTGCTTGTGCAAGATTATTTCAGAGCGAGGTCCTGCAGAGTTCGTAGAAGGTAGGCAGAGGTAGGATACCTCTGCCGGCAGTACGTGTGTCATACTCCGGGTGGAGATAGAAGGCACGTAAAAGAAAAAGACCTTTGGACTATGAGTCTAGTTATGCTCAGAGGCTTGAGAATATGTAGGCATGGCCCTGTTTCAGTGTTTACTTCCTCTGTCTAATGTATTTCCTTAGCTTGCCTTTCATCTTTAGTGGAAAGGATTCCTTGAGTGGATATTCTGGACATAAATTCACAGGAGAGTTGAAAATTCTGCATGGCTCCCTGCTTTAATTTAAAGGTGTTGTCTCTTGTCAGTGTTAGAAAATATTGTATTTGAAGATAAAGACGCAGAGAAGGAATGGAGAGTACTAAAGAATAATGACCCAAGAGAATGGAGAGTAGGAGAGAAAGCAAGAGAATAACTCGTGCTACTTGTGTAAAACTAGAAGACTAATTTGAATTTAGCTAATTTAGGAGAGGGGGAACCACAGAAAGGACTTGGGATCTTTAAGACAAAGTAGTATTGAAGAGTAGGACACAAGGCTTTGAAAAAAATGAGTTTAGGTGCACCTAGTGGCTCAGTTGACGAGTCCAACTCTTGATCTCAGCTCAGGTCTTGATCTCAGGGTCGTGAGATCAAGCCCCTCAGGCTGCATGCTGGGTGTGGAGCCTACTTAAATAACAATAAAAATGAATTTAGATATTGGGGGATCCCCCCTTTTTTCTTTTTCTAAATATAACTTACAGGGATGATGAGACTAGAGGTGTAGGACTTGCAGGCTTTCCACCTGCAGAAAGAAAATGAACTGTTAACTTATCAGAGTTAACATGTTCTATACATTCACTGTAGCAATCAAATTTCTGTGGTGGCTTTGGCATTTGTGATTTGCTTAACTCTTCAACTTTGTAAAAATACAATTTGAAGAATCACAGTGTGTTAAATTAGAATACAGAGGTCATCCAGGGACTGAGAATTTATGGTCAGAAAAGCCCAGTGATTTTATTTTATTTTTTTTTAAGATTTTGTTTATTTATTTGACAGAGACATAGCGAGAGAGGGAACACAAGCAGGGGGAGCGGGAATGGGAGAAGCAGGCTTCCCGCCAAGCAGGGAGCCCGATGTGGGGCTCGATCCCAGGACCCTGGGATCATGATCTGAGCCGAAGGCAGATGCTTAACGACTGAGCCACCCAGGCGCCCCTAGCCCAGTGATTTTAAACACTGCTTTCTCCGGCAAAATGTGGAGTATGCATGCATTTTTTGCCACCAGAAGTCACTGTTTTGCTGTGAGGTTATAAGAGTTAATACTTTGAGGTGGAGTTAGACTACATCAAAACTGGCTGTCACTTCTGCATCCTATCTGGTTTGACTGCATTTTGAAGGAGTGGGTTGAGCTAAAAGTTACTGTTTTATTAACTAAAATTCTCAATTGATTTTGGATTAAATTTGGAAGAGTACTGTTCAATGACGATACATACGAGTTGCATGTCTGAAAATGTCTACAAATCACTGTAGCCATGTGATTGTTCAGTTGAAATTATATTGCCTTGAGTTGAAAAGATGGGTAAAAAAATTAAGTTTAGAAAAGCAAAATTGTTTTCAATATTTTCCTTTCTTTGGAGTTTTTAAAAAAGATTTATTTATTTATTTATTTATTTGAGAGAGAGAGCGAGAGCGCACATGCACAAGCGGGAGGGGCAGAGAGAGAGGGAGAAAGAATCTTCAAGCAGATTCTGCGCTCAGCACGGAGCCCAGGAGCCCAGCACGGTGCTTGATCCCACAACCCTGAGATCACAACCTGAGCTGAAGCCAAGAGTCAGTCCCTTAACCGCTGTACCACCCAGGCATCCCTCAATATTTTTTCAAGAAGCAGGTGAAAGGAGTTTCATGCTCAACTGTAATTTGTGCTTTCATTAAACGAATTTGCATGATCATTTATGAAGTTAATTGGTTGTTCAAATTCTAAATCTTTAAGATGGACTTATGCTTTCACTTTTTAAAAGGTAGAGCTAATATATGTATAAATATTTGGATCATTGTAAGACAGGGAACAATATACCCTGCAGGTGTCTCTGAAGGTATGGCAACATAGTTGGGATAGTGTCCTTACTATTAAAGCCCTATACTGAAAGCTGACCTTCAACTTGAATTCATTTGCTAACTTAGATATGTCTGTTGAAGCTAAAAGCTTGAAGTTCCTCTATTTTAAGAACTCTAGATTATTAACTAATTTTTCAGGATATTGAGAAAGTATGTTGGAGAGAGTACAAATTAAAGAACTGCATTAACATAAATCTACAAAGTTTTGTAAATAATATTTTCCTCATTAAATTATAAATTCTGGGGATGCCTGGGTGACTCAGTCATTTAAGTGTCTGCCTTCAACTCAGGTCATGATCCTGGAGTCCTGGGATCAAGTCCCGCATCGGGCTCCTTGCTCAGTGGGGAGCTTGCTTCTCCCTCTGTTACCGCTCCCCCTGCTTGTGCTCGCTCTCTCTCTGTCTCTGTCTGACAAATAAATAAAATCTTTTCTTTTTAAAGATTTTATTTATTTATTTGAGAGATAGCGTGAGAGGTGTAAGGGTCAGAGGGAGAAGCAGACTCCCCGCCGAGCAGGGAGCCCGATGTGAGACTCAATCCTGGGACTCCAGGATCATGATCTGAGCCAAAGGCAGTTGCTTAAGCAACTGAGCCACCCAGGCGCCCCAAAATAAATAAAATCTTAAAAAATAAATAAATAAATTATAAATTCTGTTCCCAAACAATCTTTAATCGGCTGTAGTTTTCTGTCTCTCTCTCTTTTTTTTTTTTTAAGATTTTATTTATTTATTTAACAGAGAGAGATACAGCAAGAGAGGGAACACAAGCAGGGGGAGTGGGAGAGGGAGAAGCAGGCTCCCCGCAGAGCAGGGAGCCCGATGTGGGACTCGATCCCAGGACCCTGGGATCATGACCTGAGCCGAAGGCAGACGCTTAACCGACTGAGCCACCCAGGCGCCCTGTCTCTCTTTTTTTTATACACAGTAGTTTATTTAATATTTACTGACTTGAATCTCAGATTTTATTCAAATAGATTTCATAAACCCTGTAATACATTTATTAAAATCCTACCGCAGTGCAGAAGTAAACGTGAAATATGTAGTTCTTTGTAGGTACACATCCTTTACTCCTGTTTATATATGCACAACAGAGTATTGTAGAATTGAAACCCTGAGGTTCTAAGGCCATCAGGGTTGCTAATAGGAGTTTCTGTCTTATGCCTTAGGACAGAACTTCTTCAGTAGTGTTCTCCAGGGGAAGAAAATCAGCTGATTCTTAAATTAGCTGGCCCATTTTAAACATGACTAAGGATTTCTTGTTAGAGTGACTTTTTCCTATTAAAAGGCTGAAATTGTGACAAGTAGAGTCCAGAGGAGTCAATTACATCATTAATATAATACCTCATATTCATTCCTAATACCTCATATGTATTGAGCATCTTCTATGTGCCAGGTAGTACTCTAAGCTTTGGAGAAACTGTGGTAACACCATGATCAAGAAAGAAAGAGCTCATGCAGGTGGACTTTACATTCACATAGCATAAAAGCTATTTACCCACAGCTTTCAAATAATGTATCATTTAAGCTTAATTGCAGCTCTAAAGTTGGAGTTCATTTTCCATTTTAAAATCAGGAAATTGAGTTGAAGAAGTTAAGTGACTTGACTCTGTGACTCAAAGCCCGGTGCCCTTTCCACTATGGTACACTGAGTTGGCTTTGTTGATACGTGGTTTCCTGTTTTTCAAGAATTACAGCTTGACTCTAAAATATAAATAGTGTTTCTCCCTTGGCTAAGTAATTCTTTCTGATCATTATGGGAATAAAAAAGCATTCTGGACATATATTTGTGACTCGAAAGGAAAATATTATGCAGGCCTATTAAAAAGACATTTGATATTTATTTGCACCATCCTTACCTTCCTAAAAAATTACATGCAAGGGCTTATGAAAAACCATCTCCCTTAGTGTTTGAAATCTATTCAAGTTATGAAAGGTCAGTCACATCCCTATGTGAATCAGGATATGCCCATACCATTTCCTTCAATCTTATAGATTCAGTGAATATATGCAATATAGCAGTGTTTTTCAAACTTACATTGTCAGAATCTTCTGGAAGACTTGTTAAAACACATGTCTCCCCCGCCCCCCCCAAATTTTTGATTCAGTAGGTCTGGGGTAATGCCCAAGAATTTGCATTTGTAACATGTTCACAGGTGATATTGATGATGCTAGTTCTGGAACAACACTTCGAAAACTACTGCCATATAGCAGAGAATTTAAAATTTTAAAAGCATGGTTACTGAACCAGACAGCTTGGGCTTGAATCTTGCATATGCCACTTACTAGCTGTCACACCTTAGGCAAATTGCTTAATTTTTTGTCAAAACCCGAAGGCTCTGAGATTTTACCCTACTTCAACAGGTTAACCTGCCACAGTTTCGTGGGCTCGACTTTATTGCTCATAATAGTAGCCATAGCCAGAGTGTCAACATTTTCTTAGACTGGTTCCTTAAGCCCCGGTTTCCAAAGCGAGACGCAGAGAGTCAGATGACACCTGGAAATAAAGAGGGTTGCATTACAGGAGAGGAATCCTGAGCTTAGGGAAACCTAGTCTTTTATAATGGGCAGTGTGCCCTTTGCTCTGGAGGGAGAGACAGTATTTTGTATTTTGTTTATACTGCTCAGTAAACATGCTGCCCTGTGCTGTAGGAGACACTGTCTATTTTCCAAGGCTGTTCTCTATACAAACATCCTTAAAGATTGTCTAAAACAAAGACAGTTGGTGACTCTGCTTGTACAATATGCAGAAATGCCATAGACCCATGGAATACTGGCCCCTAACACTTTTCCATTCCCTTACAAGATGGGGTTAATAAGACTGTTACTCCTAATAAGATCTCCCTTACTGGGTAGTTGAGTAGATTAAAGGTACTAAAATTTGGCAAGTACTTGGAGCAGAGCATAGTAAGTGCTGCATAAATATTTCCTGTTATTATTCCTGAAGGAAAAATGTGTGTGTGTGTGTCTTAATGGTAAGTATTACCTTATAAGATGAAATAATTGTTTTACTGAGTATCCCTAACGTTGAGTTTGTTCCAAGGAACTTCTTTAATGGGTCTACATCTTTTTTTTTTTAAAGATTTTATTTATTCATTTATTTGAGAGAGAGAGAGAGAGAGAGAGAGAGCACACGAGAGGGGGGAGGGTCAGAGGGAGAAGCAGACTCCCTGCCGAGCAGGGAGCCCGATGCGGGACTCGATCCCGGGACTCCAGGATCATGACCTGAGCCGAAGGCAGTCGCTTAACCAACTGAGCCACTCAGGCGCCCTAATGGGTCTACATTTTAAAATGGGATAATGCATTGTTGTACCAGCCCGTGGGGAATGAGGCAGAAACATTTACTACCAATATTCATGTGTTCTCTCCTGTTTCTCTGCCTCGTTACGATTACATAGAATCATGTGACTAATTCTGGGGGTGCCTGGCTGGCTCAGTCCAAGGAGCATGTTACTCTTGAAGAGTATGCAACTCTTGATCTTGGGGTTTGAATTCGAGCCCCATGTTGGGTGTAGAGATTACTGAAAAAAAAAACAAAAAACAAAAAAAACAACCCAACAACCCATAAATAAACTTTTTGGGGGAAAAAAAAATAATAGTCATGTGACTAATTCTGTCCAGTGGGCTATCTGTGGGAGTAACATGTGAGCTAAAGCATTTAAGTGGCCCTCATGGGACCCTCCAACTCTCTTTACTATGGCAAACCCTGAAGCCACATTTTGAAATAGTGGAGATTCCAACAGTTTGGGTTTCTCAATGTGGAGAAAAGCTCCTTGCCCTCTTTCCTACCCCAACACACCAGTATACAATGGACATGAAGAGTGAGTATGAAATAAACCTTTGTTCTGTCAAACACTGAGATTTTGATTTAATTTGCCACTACAGGATAACCTGGATGACCCTCACTATCTTCCAGTGCCTATATATAAATATAATACCTACCTACTGCAAGAAACTTGACTATTTTAAAATATAGATTCTGGATGGATATATATATATCCATTATATATGGATCTAGACTAGGAGCTTGTATTCTGTTGAGAGGATATGAGCAGTTAACATTTATTTTTATTATTTTGCATAAGGTAATTTCAGATGGTAAGTACTATGAAAAATAGGTGTGGCCAGCATTGTTACTTTCCTTCCCAACACCCATTCCCATTTTTTTGTTGTTAGAAGAACCTTAATTGTGTGTGGGACTACATTGTGCCTAGTCTTAGGTGATAGATCATGCTTGTTCTTAGCCAGTGCTAACAGTTTGTATCCTAACTTACCTGCCTCCCCTGCAGCTTTAGGAGGCCATGTGACCTAGCTCTGGATTTTTGATAGGCAAGGTCTTGGGGAAGGATTTTCCTTTCCTAACAAAAGGAGAAAGATGTGGCTGGCATAGCCACACCTTCCTCTTCTCATCTTCTTCCAGCCTTAAATGTAGGTAAGATATCTGGTTATGGTAGCAGCCTTTTTGTACCATGAGGTGACAAGCATAAAGACAACATGCTAAATATGGCAGAGCAGAAAGAGCCAGAGTTCTTGGTGGCCTCATTGAACAGCTAACACTGGTGGCTACTGGACTTGCTGTGGAAGTATAAACTTCCATTAATTAAGCAGTTGTTACTTGCAGCTAGACACATTCCTAACCCATGTAGATTATAATGGAATTGAGAATGGTTGGCTGGAGGATATGATTGAAGGCACAACAGTGCCACATTAGCTGCTGTAACCAGGAAGGCCTCTTTGAGAATGTACCTTTGAGCAGAGACCCAAATGATGAGAGGGAGCCAACAAGGTGTGAAATGTATACTTAAGTTTGGGGTAGCGCTGGAGTCCTCTTGAACAAGGATTTTGAAATGAAGAGACAGTTGGGGAAATCCATGATGGATTTCTAAGCTATGGGTGCCACATGTCATTGGAGAGCTAAAGGAACTGTGAGTGATCAGATCAGTTTGGGGCCTTGGGAGATTATGATCTGCTTGGGGCAGAGTTCGGGAGAATGCTGATGAAAACAGTGTATGATCCATGACTCACCCCTGACACATTGCCTGTTACCAGGAGACTGTTAACTCCTGGAGGAATGTGTGTGGAAGGGAAGGGAAGTAGACTTGACAGGGACTACTGACCAGTCCACACTCCCTCTGGAATCCAGACGGAGTTCTTTTCCTCATATTCTCCTTTGGGAACTGGGTCATGGTCATGGGGCTTTGAGACTTGCTTATCTCTGTTGTCATTGAAAAGCAATATATGGATTCTCCCAAGCACGTGCTTTGATTGGCAGAAAACCTGAACAACAACTGCGACTGTTTCACTGAGTGCTTAACATGAGCCAGGCATTGTGCTAAAAGTATGACACACATTTTATTTAACCCTACGACAATCCCATGAAGCCACATATTACTGATGAGAAAGCTGAGACCTTAGGGGAAAAAATAGTAATTTTTTTGAGATTATATAGCTAGTAGGTTGCAAAACAGACCTTTTAACCAGCTTGTCATAAGACTTCTGAGAGTGGGTTCCCTAGAATGTGCTAGGTTTTGGAAGCCCTTAAAAAGTGAGGGAAATTTTTTTTTTTTACTTGAATTGTTTTATTTGCTATTTTGGTGAGAAAAGCAATTTGATATACATGACATATTTTTAAAGATTTTATTTATTTGAGATAGAGCACATGCAGTGGAGATGGGGGGGGTGCGGAGTGGTAGAGGGAGAGGGAGAAGCAGACTCTCCACTGAGCAGGGAGCCTGACCTGGGGCTTGATCCTAGGACCCTGGGATCATGACCTGAGCCGAAGGCAGATGTTTAGAGGATTGAGCCACCCAGGTACCTGGACATTTTTATTTCTGAATAAATTTGTTGCAAGAGGCTGGAAGGACTACAGAAGACCTGGCAGGGTACATTCCTAAATGAAACATATTTGTTTCACTTATATAAAATGTAACATAAATGTTGCTGACTTAAATAAGACCTGCTGTGTATTTCCCTCCCCCGCCAACTCCACAAGAGCTGCTGTATATTGAATGCTTATGATGTGTCAGTGTGCTAGGCATTTTAGCTAGATTATATAATTCACTCTTTTCAGTAACACTGTAAAATTTGCTATTTTCCATTTTATGGATGGGAACACTGAGGCTGGTAAGGTTTAATTTGCCCAAAGTGATCACCTGTCTCACTTGAACCTGTCCTTTTTCTGCTGTACAGCCAAGTTGGTACTTTCTCTGCTTTTTTCTTTTTATTTATTTTTTTTTAAGATTTTTTTTTTTTAAATTTATTTATTTGGCAGAGAGATAGCACAAGTAGGCAGAGTGGCAGGCAGAGGGAAAGGGAGAAGCAGGCTCTCCGCTGAGCAGGGAGCCCGATGCGGGGCTCAATCCCAGGACCCTGGGATCATGACCTGAGCCGAAGGCAGCCGCTTAACCGACTGAGCCACCCAGGCGCCCCCTGCTTTTTTCTTTTTAAATAGGAAGATTTTAAACTGCCTACTCCCCCCCCATCACATTTTGTCTTTATAATCTTTGGGGGTAATATTAAAAATGTATGAAAACTTAAGGAAGACCTCTGATTTCAATATTTATAGGCCAGTCCATTTTCCTTCCAGCCCCTCTATTTAGAGAAAAATATGTTTACACAGATAATAAAGGATTCATAGCATACATAATAGAAGTGTCCCTTTCCAGAGAAGTCACCATTTATAGTTTGGTGTATGTGTGCACACACGTGTGTGTGTGTGCCTGCACATTTGTGTTTGTATGGTGCTTAAACAAAAAAATTTTTTAAGCAAATTGGCTCACATTGTACATGTTACACATCTTGTTTAGATAAACGTATTATTTTTGATGTTTTGTTGCATCTCATGATGTATCATAATTGATTTAGCCATTTCTGTGTTGGCATGTATTAAGTTGTTACCAGTTTTCTTAATGTTATAAACAATATTTTATTGCACATAATTCCTTGTGCACATGTGACTATTTTTATTTTGTTCTGTTTTTGTTTTAAGTTTATTTTTTAAATTTAAATTCAATTAACATATAACATATTACTGGTTTCAGAGGTAGAGGTCAGTGATTTATCAGTCTTATATAATACCCAGTGCTCATTACATCACATGCTCTCCTTAATGTCCATCACCCAGTTACCCTATCCCTCCACTCCCCCTCCCCTCCAGCAACCCTCAGTTTTTTCCCTGAGATTAAGAGTCTCTTATGGTTGGGCGCCTGGGTGGCTCAGTTGGTTAAGCGACTGCCTTCGGCTCAGGTCATGATCCTGGAGTCCCTGGATTGAGTCCTGTATCGGGCTCCCTGCTCTGCAGGGAGTCTGCTTCTCCCTCTGACCCTCCTCCCTCTCATGTGCTCTCTCTCATTCTCTCTCTCAAATAAATAAATAAAATCTTTAAAAAAAAAAAAAAAACAGTCTCTTATGGTTTGTCTCCCTCTCCGGTTTCGTCTTGTTTCATTTTTTCCTCTCTTACCCTATAATCCTCTGCCTTGTTTCTTAAATTCCACACATCATGGGGCGCCTGGGTGGCTCAGTCATTAAGCGTCTGCCTTCAGCTCAGGTCACGATCCCAGGGTCCTGGGATCGAGCCCCGCATCAGCAAGGAGCCTGCTTCTCCCTCTCCCACTCCCCCTACTTGTGTTCCCTCTCTAGCTGTCTCTCTCTGTGTCAAATAAATAAAATCTAAAAAAATAAAAATAAAAAATAACTGAATTCCACACATCAGTGAGATCATATGATAATTGTCTTTCTCTGATTGACTTATTTCGCTTAGCATAATACCCTCTAGTTCCATCCCCGTCATTGCAAATAGCAAGATTCCATTTTTTTTTTTGTGATGGCTGCATAATATTCCATTGTGTGTGTGTGTGTGTGTGTGTGTGTATGTATATATATATACACATACACATCTTTATCCATTCATCTGTCGATGGACATCTGGGCTCTTTCCATAGCTTGGCTGTTGTGGACACTGCTGCTATAAACACTGGGATGCAGGTGCCCCTTCAGATCACTACATTTGTATCTTTGGGGTAAATACCCAGTAGTGCAATTGCTGGGTCATAGGGTAGCTCTATTTTCAACTTTTTGAGGAACCTCCATACTGTTTTCCAGAGTGGCTGCACCAATATCTTCTCCCATTCTGTTGGTTGTCTTTTGGTTTGCTGACTGTTTCCTTCACAGTGCAGAAGCTTTTTATCTTGATGAAGTCCCAATAGTTCATTTTTGCCTTTGTTTCCCTTGCCTTTGGAGATGTGTCTAGCAAGAAGTTGCTGTGGCCGAGGTCACAGAGGTTGCTGCCTATGTTCTACTCTAGGATTTTGATGGATTCCTGTCTCACATTTAGGTCTTTCATCCATTTTGAGTCTATTTTTGTATGGTGAAAGAAAATGGTCCAGTTTTGTGACTGTATTTTTTTTTTTTTAAGATTTTATTTATTTGAGAGAGAGAATGAGAGAGAGAGAGCATGAGACAGGGGAGGGTCAGAGGGAGAAGCAGACTCCCCGCTGAGCAGGGAGCCCCATGCGGGACTCGATCCCGGGACTCCAGGTTCATGACCTGAGCCGAAGGCAGTCGCTTAACCAACTGAGCCACCCAGGCGCCCTGTGACTGTATTTTTAAGAAAGATTCTTTGAAAGAGACATTAAATGAAGCGTATACTAATTTCCTTTCTTAGCAGTGGTTTAGGTTAATAACTTCCTGACTACAGTAGGCCTCCATTCCAACCTAACCTAACCTTGTGAGTTGCATGGCTCCTCCCTACAGCTGTGTAAATCATACATACAGCTCTTTCACTTTGTACTGTGTCCACTCACCCAAGAAGCCAGTGGTGAGACCCACAGGTTTGCCCAACCCCTTCAGTCTTGGACTTGTCAATCTCTAGGACAGTTAAAAAGAATAGTCTTTTAGTGATTTATTTATTTATTTGAGAGAGAAAGAGCAAGAGCGTGTGTTCATGTGTGAACATGAGCACATGCGAGTGGGGGAGGGGCAGAGTGAGAGAGACTCCCCAAGCTGACTCCCTGCTGAGCATGGAGCCTGATGCGGGGGCTTGATCCCAGGACTCTGAGATCATGACCTGAGCCAAAATCAAGAGTTATCTGCTTAATCAACTGAGCCACCCAGGTGCCTCCAAAATAGACTTTTTAAAGAGAGGTTTTAGGTTCTCAGCAAAATTGAACAGAAGGGACAGAGATTTCCCATAGACTTCCCTGCCTCCCCCCCCCCCCCCCCCCTACCCCCATGCACAGCCCCCCCATAATTAACATCTCCCAGCAGAGTGGTATATTAGTTACAAATGAGGAATTTGCATTGACACATCATTATCACCTAGGGTTATAGGACCATCTTTCTCTGCAGTTCTGCACGGCTTGCCCTTCATTTCCTTTAGGTCTTTGCTCAAATGTTACATTCTCTGATCACCCTATATAAAATTACAACACCTTACCTTGGTTCCTTGCTGCCACTGTACACTTTTGTTTTTCTCTGTAGCGCCTGTTAATATCTAACATCAACGTATTTTTCTTACGTGTCTTCTTTGCTAAACTCCTATAGTTTGCAAGCTCAGTGATGGCAGGTCTGTTTTCTTCACTCCTATTCTCTGTATGTGGCTTAAGAGTAGATGCTCAGGAAATACTTGCTGGCTTAGCGACTAAATGAACAAATAGGGGAACTCAGGACCATTCTCAAGGTTGGTGTTCCTCCACAACCCAACCTACCATCTCCCTCACTGCCCTCTGGCTCTCCAACAAGCCCGAGGGAGGGCACGGTTGGGCTGCAAGCAGGTGGGCATCTTGATTGGGAGGGTTGTGTGGGAGACTGCCATCACAGACTCTTTGGAAGCCGTCACAGTGTTATGAAGAATAATGCTGAAAGGACACACTGTTTTATTGAGCATCTACTGTGTGCCGGTCCTACATGTTGAGAGAGAGAAAAGGAGAGAGCAGCAGAAGAGGTGAAGGGAGAGAAAAGGAAGGAGGGGGAGTAATGGCGGGAAAGGGAAGGGGGAAAGAGGGTAGAGAAAGAAGGGAAAGGGAAGTAAAAGTGTGTTGGAGAGCGGGAAAGTGAGAGAGAGTAAGGGGTGGTGGCAGCAGTGGTGGGGTGGGGGAATGATTGGGATTTCAGTTGGAGAATTTAGGAAACTTGCCTAAGCCCCTGTAGGGCTACTAGAGCTGGTTGGAGGAGTGTGTTACTCCAAAGCATGGTTTTTTGTTTTTTGTTTTTTAATTTTATACCCCAGAGCATGTTTGACTCTGAAAAATTTAGAGCTCTACCAGTGTGAGTTTAATTAGAGTATTTGTAGCATCCATATTGCATTCTTTCTTGGGGGGGGAGGAGATAGAGTGACAGTGAAATCTGCTGGTATGGAAACATTGTGGTGAGCAATTTTAATTTCATGGAGGAGGAGATAAAAGACCTTATCAGGTGTCAGGGTAGAGCGGGACTATATTCAGTGTTCAGCCTCAGCCGGAAGTGTAACAGCCTCTTAAACTTAAGAGGCAAGCTAAAACTGTTACAAATGTAGTGTGTTTTCATTTGTATCACATAGTTTGTTAAATCTGTACCAAGATGATTTGTAATAGATCCTTTGCCTTAAGGATGTTTGGAAAAATTGAAACTATTTAAAGCAAGTTAGGAGAAGTGCAGTAAATTTACAAATACCTACAAGAAAGGGAAAAGGAAACAGCTGTTGATAGTGTTAACCATAGAGAGAGAGGTTGTTTCTAGAGATACACAGGACAGTACCAAGGCCATCTGCCCAGATTGTATAACTTTTTCTGTTTTCCTTTTTCCTTTTTCTCTTTCTTTTCTTTTTTTTCTTTCATTTTTCCCAGTACTCTTTTGAGAGAATGCTCAAAAATGTCTTTGGAGATTAAGCACCTTTTATGAGTGGAAGTAAATTCTTACAATTGGCTCTTATTTATCCTAGTTTTTTATTAAGTATTCTTATGTAAAAACCAACTGGCTGATTTCCTTTCTTGTGCATACTCTTACCTTTCTACCTTTTGATTCTAGGGAGGGTGCTGACACAGCCTGTTACCTCAGACAAATTACTTAAAACCGAGTTTCAGTTTTCCTCTTTAAAATGACTTATTAGTATATGGGGTATTAGCATCTACCTTGCAAGTCTATTTTCATGTTTACATGAAATGTCATTTTAAAAGGGCTCAACACAATGCTTGGCAAGAGTAGACACTGGGGAAATGTTATTTCCTTTCTTCCTTCTCATGATAAACTTGTGCATATTTCTTCTGGCTGAAATGGCTGTGAGCAGCGGCCTCAAAATTAAAAGTACATTTGGCCTTTGATATATGGTAACCAGTTTCTTCCTGCAACTTGAGAGTTGATGAAGAACCACTCTCTGATTCCAGTGAGAACATTGAATTCTGTTTCCAGTAAGATCTTTTTGGAAGTCATGTATACCTATGAGTTTACTTATGCGCTAATAGTCACAGGTTGCGCTTTCTCTTTCAGATGAACAGACTTGTTATTTTCCACTGACTGGCAGCAATGGCGTTCACTGGAAGGGTCAAGAATAGCAGCAGCAGGTAACGGTGAAATCCATGATTCAACGATGTGACAATATTTAATTGTAGAGTGTATTTTTCAAAGAATAAGATTGATCGAAGAAAATATGGGAAAATTCAGTTTTCTCTACATGAAGCCAATCCTTAGACTGCCCCCATATTTTCTTTCAATCTAGCATTTTCTGAGCCTCCTAACTCATTTCTTTAACATATGGATGTTATAGTAGATCAGCATCCTAATTCTGGGTTCACGATATTGGTCTATATTACACAGCTTTGGAGAAATGAGCCACCTATTCATGAAATCCACCTTCTCCCAAGAGCTATGAAGGAGGGAATTTTGTGAGTTACATTTTAATGCTTTCAGATCTCTCCCTCCACATAGAATGTGCATATGGAGTTAACTTCCTTCTTGCATATCCTACATGATCAGGGTTGGCCGAGGGGAGCATATTAACATTCTGAAGCAGCTATTAAGAATAACTCATTTTCTACCCAGAGGGAATTTTTTTTTTTTTTTTAATATTTTATTTATTCATTTGAGAGAGAGACAGAGAGAGCACAAACAGGGGGAGAGGCAGAGGGAGAAAGAGAAGCAGGCTCCCTGTTCAGCCGGGAGCCCGACGTGGGGCTTGATCCCTGCACCCAGAGACCATGACCTGAGCTGAAGGCAGATGCCCAACCATCTGAGCCACCCAGGCGCCCCTCCAGAGGGAATTCTTTTTTTTTTTTTTTAAAGATTTTATTTATTTATTTGATAGAGAGAGAGAGAGAGGGAACACAAGCAGGGGGAACAGCAGAGGGAGAGGGAGAAGCAGGCTTCCCGCAGAGCAAGGAGCCCGATGCGGGGCTCGATCCCAGGACCCCGGGATCATGACCCGAGCCGAAGGCAGATGCTTAACCGACTGAGCCACCCAGGCGCCCCTCCAGAGGGAATTCTTAATGTCACTGATCAATTTTTATTTCTACTGTTAGATACTCAAGCTTACTCAACTAATATTTATTAACAGATGATGGTGCCTGTAATTCTGGAAGGTCCTGCCTGGATGCTTTCCTACGCCCCCTCTCGGGCTCATTTGGGAACCTCTTCCTCTATTCCAGGTGGCCTTGGTGGTACTGTTGATAGAGGAAGGCCCGTGACCCAGGCTGCAGCAGCCCCCCTTCTGCTGGAACTCGGGGACGCTGATGTCCGCTGCCTTTAGGCTTGTGCATGATGTTCGTTACACATAAGTTTTACATTTTTATGCCATTAAATGTCTTGTCCTTTATGGGTTCTGGTTTTATTGTGCTGAGAAAGGTCTTTCCAACTCCGAGATTGTGCAAATAATGTCATGTGATCTCTGCTGACACTTGAACGGTTTCAATTTTTGCATTTAAATCAGAACTTGAGCTGGTGGCCCCTGGGACGATCTGGTCAACAGATGGGTTTTGTTTGGCCCCTCACAGTGTTCTAAAAAAATGATCTGCCCGTGTTTTTTACATAACCATCTAGACTCCCCAAATCTCTTTAGAAATGTAAGATTTCACGCCAGGGGGCTTGCACTGCTGTGTGGCAGCACTTAGGTACCATTGAAGGGCTGCTGTCTTTCCCAAGGCCTGAGCTGAGACGAGTTCTAATTCACACCTTACCAAATGGTATGTCACCAGTACGCTTCGGGGTATGCTGGCATGTTCATCCTGTTGGCCTGCCCGTCAGCCAGAACTCCAGAATTCCCACCTGTTTCCTCCTGCAGACATCTGCTTTGTCAGGTTGCCCCAGAAAGACTGGATGTAAAAAAAAAAAAGGTCTGGAGAGTGCAGATGCTTTTCTAGTTTGCTGCAGTTCCCACACAGGTGGACTCACACATTTACTTCACGGCTTAGCCCCCTTCACTTGTGACCCATGCCAGATCTTGGACTTCTACATTTTTAAAATTTTTAATTAATTAATTATTATTTTTTAAGATTTTATTTATGTATTTGACAGAGAGAGACACAGCGAGAGAGGGAATACAAGCAGGGGGAGTAGGAGAGGGAGAAGCAGGCTTCCTGCTGAGAGGGGAGCCCAATGCAGGGCTCGATCTCAAGACCCTGACATGACCTGAGCTGAAATTGAGTCATGTGCTTAACCGACTGAGCCACCCAGGCGCCCCAGGAGTCATTAAAAAAAAAAAAAAAAAGGCTAGCCAGTTGTTTCAACATAATTTAGTAAATCTCTGTCTTTTCTCCATTGATTTGAATGCAACATCTTAATTACATCACATTTTTTAGTCTTTTGTTGGACTCTTTTGTTCCATTGATTGTTTCTTCTGGCAATGGTGCCCTACTATTTCACTGTATTTTCTTAGATCTTAATATTCAGGCACTTCTTTGTCACTACTTTTCATTTTTAGAATTTTGGTAAGTTACTCACATCTGATTACATTTCCATGTTTCCTCTGAAGTCATTAGTCCTTTTCTAGAAAAATGTTGGCATTTTGATTTGGGTCCCTTTGAATTTCATCAATTAGGGAGAGTTGCATTCTATAGCATATTAAAACTGTGTCTTCCTACCAAGAATCTAAATATCAGAATGGTGAACTTTTAAGAGGATGAAGAAATTTTAAATTTCAACTGTAAGATTTTTGTGGGCGTATGATTTTTCAAAAATTTCTAGTTGTTGACATTGCATCCTATGTAATTTTTGGTAGAATAATTATAATACAGTATTATCAGTGACAAGATTAAAAAGTATTTTGTATTCTATTATTTACATGTTTGCTATTGTTAATAATTATTAGGATGGGTGGGGCACATGGGTGGCTCAGTTGTTAAGCGTCTGCCTTCGGCTCAGGCATGGTCCCAGGGTCCTGAGATCGAGCCCCACATCGGGCTCCCTGCTTGGCGGGAAGCCTGCTTCTCCCTCTCCCACTCCCCCTGCTTGTGTTCCCTTTCTCGCTGTGTCTCTCTCTGTCAAATAAATAAACAAAATCTTTTAAGAAAATCATTATTAAGATGGGTAAGTGGCATTTATAGGAACATTCTGGCAGTTATAGAACCAGTTTTATTGTTTATTACATTTTTTTTCAACTCATAGCCTCCCTGATGTGCTCCTTTAATACCCAGTGCAAGTGATAAAGCTAGGTGAAGTCCTGAATGGAGCTCAATTTTTAATATATATCAATAACTTACTGTTTAAATGTTTAATCATGACAGGTTAATCTTTTAGTAGTCCAGAAAAAAACCCCATCAAATTCATGTGGAACTGGTCCAGGGCTAGCACGTATTTGAAAGGAAACAGATGTGTATTGAGTATGCAACTCTAATTGTTCAAACTAAACAGAAATCTGAGTGTGAGCCCTTACTTTGCTCAGGGATATCAAAAGTCATAAGCGTGGGCAGAATATTAATGTAATGTGTAAAGACAGTGTTTTAGTTCTTATAAATAATAGGCTTATTCTCTAATTTGCAGATTTATCAGCATTAGACACTAGTGAATTTCAGCTCACTTATATTTACCCCCACCTTCCTCTTCCTCCCCTTTCTTTCTGTTCTTTATAAAAATTGTTATTGGAGTATAACAAACTGAATAGGGCAGACATTATTAGTACAGTTCAGTGCGTTTTTACAAAGTGAACACACTTGTGTAACCGATCAAGTGACAATACCAGCCCTCCAGAAGCCTCCTCTTGTCCCCTTTCAGCTACTAACTCCCTCAAAGGCTGCCACTCTTCTGACTTCTAACACCATGAATTTGTTTTGTTTGCTTTTGAATTTTCTTTAAACTTAATCATGGAGTATACTTTTTATATTTTCTCTTCAGTATTGATGTTTATTGTTTTTATTCTATTTCATACATTTAAATATCTTTAACTTTTAAATATCTCAATGTTTTTTGTATTAAATTACTATATTAGGTATATTTTATATGGTCCATATTAAATATTTTTATGTTCCTTTCCATCAACTTTCCAGTCTGATATGATAATATAATTATCCTTATTCTTTCTTCCATTTCTTCCTCTTATACCCTCCAACTAGCTCTGCTTTTAGTTTTAAATTGTCCAGATTGACAGCACATTTTATTTTATAATTATGCATTAAAAGCTTTGTCTCTAAATTGGTAATAGAAGTTTGAAAAATCGATCCCGGTGTCCTGGGATCGAGTCCCACGTCGGGCTCCCTGCTCAGCGGGAAGCCTGCTTCTCCCTCTCCTACTCCGGCTGCTTGTGTTCCTGCTCTCACCGTCTCTGTCTCTGTCAAATAAACAAATAAAATCTTAAAAAAAAAAAGTTTGAAAAATCAGGGGCGCTGGGTGGCTCAGCCGTTAAGCATCTGCCTTCAGCTCAGGTCATGATCCCAGGGTCCTCGGATCGAGCCCTACATCGGGCTCCCTGCTCAGTGGGAAGCCTGCGTCTCCCTCTCACACTCCCCCTGCCTGTGTTCCCTCTCTTGCTGTCTCTCTCTCTGTCAAATAAATAAATAAAATCTTTAAAAAAAAAAGTTTGAAAAATCAGTAGCCCTATTCACATTATTGTGATCGGGAAGCAAAATAGTGTTTACGGTTTCATTTCATATTTCATATAGGGTCATATTTCATATGGGTTCAAAGTTCTCACAAGTACCACTTGAAAAAGAAGGTTCATTTTGGTCAGGACACATCAGTTCTTTAGCAGAATAAATTGTTCAAATTCCTGCCACATTTTAAATTGCTTCATCTTTGAATGGTGTTTTCATTTTTCCTGGAGTGTTTAGTTACTTTCTTTTTCCTTATTGAGCGAACATGGCTTTTTGCCATTTCATCAGTCTGTTCCCCTTCTTCCCCTTCTTACTCTTTTTTTTTTTTTTTAAGATTTTATTTATTTATTTGACAGAGAGAGAGAGAGCACAAGTTGGCAGAGCAGCAGGCAGAGGGAGAGGGAGAAGCAGGCTTCCCCCTGAGCAGGGAGCCCGATGGGGGCTCGATCCCAGGACTCTGGGATCATGACCTGAGCTGAAGGCAGCCGCTTAACCGACTGAGCCACCCAGCGCCACCCCCCCCCTTCTTACTCTTACTTACTGATCGAAAAGTCTCATTTCCCTCTTGGAATCATGAAACTAAAATTAATTTTTACAAAGTGTGTGCTAAATTACATTCTTCTGAAATTGGGCTCAGGTAAGTGAAGCCAGAGAGTAAAGCTGGGATACATTCTGGGAAAATGTTACTTGATGATGGGTGGAAAACATGTGAAGGTAAAACATAAGAATGAAAGAAATTTTATTCCAGGCTGTATCACCAGATTTGTGGGACATGATTTTATTGTTTTCTGCCATGAAGGGTAGGTACTTCTTATACAGATTTTAGATCTGCTGAGCTATGCTTTTCAGTATTTGGGAAGATTTGAAAGATTGAATTTTTTGAGTGCTGAATCATATTATAGTACGGTACTCTTAGAAGCTCTCCTTCCCCCAGCAGAGTCTGAAATAATGTTTAATTCTCCTAATTGAGAGGAGTCCTCAATTAGTAAGGAAGCTACAAGGTGTTAAGCCGATTAACACCTATTATATGGACAGATTTTCTTTTGAGTAAATCAGGGGCCTAACTTCCAGATGCTTACTAGAGAGATTAATGGCTGTAGGCCATGTTTTCTTGAAACAGTGATTGGCCTGGGCATTGTAAATAATCCACACCTGGATTGTGAACTGGGCAACTAGGAAGGTTCCCTGTATTTGCCAGGCAAGCCATCTAAGGGGCCTGATTTACAAGTGCAATAATGTTTCCTATGTAGAACTCATTGTATCCCTTTATTTTAGAAAATGGTTCCTAATCATTAAGTATGTGACTTTGCTGCAAGTAGTTTAAGATGAGTCACTCAGTTTGACGGGTTTAGGAGAGTTTGGTTTCAGACTTACCCCAGACCTGAGGAAATCTTTTTCAGAATTAGGTATCTCCCAGAGGGACAGTTAAATGAGGGGGGAGGGAGGCTGAACTGTCGAAATATACTGCGTAATTTCCACCGTAAAGTCCCGTTGAGCTAGCGTTAGATCTGTGATAGAGCGAGCCGGAGTGTGCGACTCCGCAGTGGGGTAGCTGTGTTTAGATCTCTGACGCTCTGGTTACTTGGGCAGATTGCTCAACTTGTAAAGCCTCGTTAAAATGGGGATAAGAAAAAAAGATGGGGATAGGAAGAATAATGTGTGTAAAGTGCTTATCATAGGACCTCCTACATCATAAATCCTCAGTAAATTATTAATTCCACCACTTTGGTGATGATGGTAGAATGGTGGATTTCAGGGGAGTGAGAAGCTTCCTTAATTCTATTTTGAGGGAAAAGGCTTTGTTTAGAGGCAACTCTTTGGATAGAAGAGATTTTGTGAGCTACTCCAGGAATAGCATTTGTACAAAGAATGATAGAGGAAACAGACCTTTAAAAACAAAAACACAGGGGGCGCATGGGTGACTCAGTCATTAAGCGTCTGCCTTCGGCTGGCTCGGGTCATGGTCCCAGGGTCCTGGGATCGAGCCCCACGTCGGGCTCCTTGCTGGGCGGGGAGCCTGCTTCTCCCTCTCCCACTGCCCCTCCTTGTATTCCCTCTCCCGCTGTGTCTCTCTCTCTATCAAATAAATAAAATCTTTAACAAAACAAAACAAAACACAGAGTGTTTATTTGCAGAGCATGTGGATAACACAAGTTTTACTGTGGTCTATTTTACATTTAATATTGGCAATGGGATTGTCCTAAATCACACACACAGTATAAAAAAAAAACACTGCTGCATAGTATTTTGTTTTCTACAAGTAGCATTGTCTTTATATATTAAAAAATAAAAACACTTTATGGAGGTATAATTTACAAGCCATTTTAAGTATGCAATTTAATGATTTTTAGTAAATTTACTGAGTTGTGCAACCATTTCTCCAGTCCATTTTCAGAATTGCACTCCCAGTAGATGCCTGTTTCCCATCCCAGCCACAGGCGGCCATTAATCTACTTAACAGTTTTGCCTGTTCTGAACATTTCATGTAAATGCAATCATGGAATATGGGTTTGTTTGTGTCCTTTTTTTGGTGACTGGCTACTTTCACTTAGCATAAAGTTTTCAAGACTCATCCATGTTGTAGCATGTGTCAATATTTCATTCTTTTTTAATGCCAAATAATCCATTGTATGGATATACCAATGTTTTATTTACTCTTCACCAATTGATGGACATTTGGGTTGTATCCACTTTTTGGCTATTATGAATAATATTGCACATATGTTTTCATTTCTTTTGGGTAGATATTAGAAGTGGGATTGCTTTCTTGTAAGGTGGATTCATGTTTAGAGTCATCTTTTTATTTTTTATTTTTATTTTTTTTTTTTATTTATTTGAGACAGAGAGAATGAGAGACAGAGAGCATGAGAGGGAGGAGGGTCAGAGGGAGAAGCAGACTCCCTGCCGAGCAGGGAGCCCGATGCGGGACTCGATCCCGGGACTCCAGGATCATGACCTGAGCCGAAGGCAGTCGCCCAACCAACTGAGCCACCCAGGCGCCCTAGAGTCATCTTTTTAAAATTTTATTATTTTTTAAAGATTTTATTTCTTTATTTGAGATAGAGAAAGCACGAGAGAGGGGAGGGTAAGAGGGAGAAGCAGACTCCCTGCCGAGTGGGGAGATGCAGAGGGGGAGCCTTATGCGGGACTCAGTCCTGGGACTCTGGGATCATGACCCGAGCTGAAGGCAGACGCTTAACCTACTGAGCCACCCAGGCACCCTAGAGTCATCTTTAGATTATTCTAAGTTCCGGTTCATTGTGTTGATGTGTCAATTTCAGATTCATTTGCGTATGGTTTTTCTCTTTGCCTTCAGCCCTGAACTGTAACTAATGCTAAGACTTGGAAGAGAATGGATTAATATTATTTAGTGCCTTCTATGTAATGGATACTAGTCTAGGTAGTTGGCATGATATCATTTTAGGTGATACTTTGGTCTGTGGTGGTAGATAAGATGGACATTGATTTAAATTGTTTAGGATTATGGGGGCGCCTGGGTGGCTCAGTCGTTAAGCGTCTGCCTTCGTCTCAGGTCATGATCCTGGGGTCCTGGGATTGAGCCCCACATCGGGCTCCCTGCTCAGTGGGAAGCCTGCTTTTCCCTCTCCCTCTGCCTCTCTTTCCGCTGGTGCTCTCTCTCTCTCTCATGCTCTCTCAAGTAAATAAATAAAATCTTAAATAAATAAAATAAATAAATTGTTTAGGATTACACCATCTCTGTGGGGATCCTAATTTTATGCTATCTGGATTTGGAGAAGAACCTTTTTCTTCTTTTTGGGGGGCTTCAACGATAATCTTTTTTTTCTGAAGCTGTAGCAGTTAGCCTCTTTAGGAATCTGTGGAACAGGGTTAGGAAGAAGAGAATTTCAGTTCCAGGTTCCTGTGGTTTCTAGAAGCCTGGAGGACATTATTTTAGAGTCATGTTTTCTGTAGCTCATGATAACCCTGAAAAGTGGTCAGATTAGATGGTAATCTTCTTCCTTGTACTGGAGGAAGGAAAGGCTTGGAGAAGTTAATAGCTGAATGTGTGAATCAGACTATGGGGAATGCTGGGGGCAACTAGTTTGTTTTGTTGTGAAATTCTTAAATTACTACACAGAATAACATTTAACATGTGAGGCACTGTGCAGTTGCATTTCTGCTCTTGACCAACAAGTTTGGATGCCTTCATCAGACGATGCCTTTTTCATAAACTGCAATGCAGACTTGTCACCATTTTTGTTGCTAAAATTGTAGATTCTGGATTGTGTATGTTTATGTAAGTAAGATGTTCACAGATATAAAGAGAACATGTCTCATAAAAGCTATTGAAAGCATGAGGTCATCCAAGACTTCGTGTTAAGAAGAAGAGTCTAAGGGACGGAGGGAAAGAAATCTGCATTGAAGTAGCAATAAAGAAACAATGTTGGCTCTGATTGGCCTTGGTAATGTAATTTAGTATGGACTTAATCTTAGTTCTTGCCTACTCTCTCCTTTCATCTCCTTCACTTTAAAAGACATTTTTCAAATAAAAATTTGAAGACTTTTTTTTTCATAGAAATATTCAGACATTGTAAAAGTAGAGAGAATATTTCATGATCAAATACCCTTTTCCCATATTTAACATTTCTCAGTATTTTGCCACACTTTAAAAATCTATCCTTTGGGGGCACCTGGGTGGCTCAGTCGGCTCAGGTCATGATCTCAGGGTCCTGGGATGGAGCCCCACATCGGGCTCCCTGCTCAGTGGGAAGCCTGCTTCTCCCTCTCCCACTCCCCCTGCTTGTGTTCCCTCTCTCGCTGTGTCTCTGTCAAATAAATAAATAAAATCTTAAAAAAAAAAAAACACCTATCCTTTGTCTTTTTTTTCCTTTGCTGAAGTGTTTTTAAAGTAAGTCCCAGGCAGGCATCTATTTTTTCACTCCTGCATACCTTATGTGGATCACTAAAAAAATATGGATAGTTCCCTACATAACTGTACACCGATTTCATACCTAATAAAATAAATATTTTATTTATTTTTTAAAGGTTCTATTTATTTATTTGATAGAGAGACAGCGAGAGAGGGAACACAAGCAGGTGGAGTGGGAGAGGGAGAAGCAGGCTTCCTGCTGAGCAGGGAGCCCGATGCGGGGCTCGATCCTAGGACCCTGGGATCATGACCTGAGCCGAAGGCAGATGCTTAACGACTGAGCCACCCAGGTGCCCGTAAAATAAACATTTTAGATTCATGTAATGGCTAGCCCATATCCGAACTGTTCAGATTGTTTAAAAATGTCCATTAAAGTTAGGGGTGCCTGACTGGCTCAGTGGGTAGAGCATGAGACTCTTGATCTCAAGGGTTGTGAGTTTGAGCCCCATGTTGGGTATAGAGAGGACTTAAAAAAAAGTCTGTTAAAGTTACTTACATCCTGATTTATGCAAGCCAAATGCTTGTGTTGTGTTAGGTTTTGCTTCTTTGTTGTTGTTAAAATTTTATTTAAGTAATCTCTACATCCAACTTGGGCTCGAACTTAGAGCTACAAGAGATTAAGGACCTCATGCTCTTCCAGTGAGCCAGCTAGGTGCCCCTAGGTTTTGTTTCTTGAGTCTTAATCTAGAGCAGCTACCCTCCTTGAGGGGTGTTGGGGGGAGGGGAGGGATTGACTAGTTGTAGAATTGAGTTGACTGTCCTACTTTGTGGATTTATCTCTTTGTTCTGGTGGCTCTCAACCAGGAATAATTTTACATACCCCCCACTCCCCCCGCCCCAGGATTGGGGGGACATTTGACAACGTCAGGAGAGATTTTTATTGTCATAATCTAATGAGTCGAGGGCAGGAGTGCTGCTAAATATCCTACAATGCGCAGTATGGCCCCCACTACAAAGAATTTTCTGGTTCCAAATGTC
Source organism: Neomonachus schauinslandi (assembly GCF_002201575.2). Taxonomy (NCBI): domain Eukaryota; kingdom Metazoa; phylum Chordata; class Mammalia; order Carnivora; family Phocidae; genus Neomonachus; species Neomonachus schauinslandi. Next base: position 133,293,525 of record NC_058404.1, on the reverse strand, counting down.
AGCGTTGCTGAGATCGAGAATCCCTGTGGTTCTATCCCAGGTATTTCCTGTAGAATGGAAGTTAGCTCTAAAGCTCAGTTAGACTCATTGCTAAAAATAGTTTAATAGTTCAAGAGTGCTGATATTGTTCTGTGTTTTGATCTGGGTGCTGCTTACAAGAGTATATCTCTGTGAAATGCATGTGTGAGCTGTGCACTTTTTAAAAATTGAAATACAGGAACACCTGGGTGGCTCAGTGGGTTGAGTGCCTGCCTTTGGCTCAGGTCATGATCCCAGGGTCCTGGGATCGAGTTCTGTCCCGCATTGCACTCCTTGCTCAGTGGGGAGCCTTTCTCCCTCTGCCTGCTCTGCCTGCCGCTCTCCCTGCTTGTGCTCTCTGACAAATAAATGAATAAAATCTTTAAAAAAAATTGAAATATAATTAACATAGTGTTATTAGTTTGAGGTATACAATATGATTCAACAATTCTGTACATTACTCAGTGCTCATCAGGATAACTGTACTCTTAATTCTCTTTATGTGTTTCACCCCTCCCCCCCTTCACCTCCCCTCTGGCAACCACCAGCTCTCTGTATTTAAGAGTCTGGGGTTGTTGGGGTTTTTTTTGGGTCTCTTTCTTTGTTCATTTGCTTTGTTTCTTAAATTCCACATATGAGTGAAATCATATAGTATTTGTCTTTCTCTGACTGACTTATTTCGCTTACCTTTACAGTCTCTAGGTCCATCCATGTTGTTGCAAATGGCAGCAGGAGCGGTATATATTTTAAATATATGTTATATTCTAATTTTTTTTTAAAGATTTTTATTTATTTTATTTGAGACAGAGAGAATGAGAGAGAGAGAGAGCACATGAGAGGGGGGAGGGTCAGAGGGAGAAGCAGGCTCCCTGCAGAGCAGGGAGCCCGATGTGGGACTCGATCCCGGGACTCCAAGATCATGACCTGAGCCGAAGGCAGTCACTTAACCAACTGAGCCACCCAGGCGCCCTGTTATATTCTAATTTTTAAAGTTTACTTGAAAAAGCCTTACTAGTCCTGCTGTGTATCTTTGACTATCATGTTGGATTCTTAGATGTTAGGAAATCTTTAAATCCTCTTCCCTTTTAAACTTCCTTAATATTCAATTCCATTTACTGCAAGAGAATGACAAAGATGATGTAAAACAGGTGCCTCGTGACCCAATTATTGGGATGGTCGAGTGTCTGTTATGGCCAAGCCAGGTATTTTTCTTGTTCTGGAGCATTGCCAGGAGGGAGATCACACCTAAAAACAATGAGTAAAGTTAGGCCACTTGGGCTTTGTCTGAAAGCTTAAAGGGGAGAGAGTCCCTCCAAAGGGGATGGTTTCAAGAGAGAAGGTCGCCTTTTGTGAGCAGTGGGATTTGGGAAAGGGGCATTTGGGGCCGAAAGAACCAGCAAAGGTTGGGAATGCATGAGGGGTGTGCTGGGAATCCTTTCTGGAAAGTTGTCTTAAAGCCAGCTTCTCTTCCCCCACCGTCTCTGATAAATCATTGGAAGGAAAGGCAATGAATTTTTTCTGACAGTTGGTTCTTGCTGGGGCCGGGGCTTCGTTTGCAAATGAAAGGACTGCTGTTGGCGTAGTTGAAATCACAATGGGCCCCTGACTCTTTTCACATCAAAGTGTAAGAGAATCTCCAGGGGTGATAAATGGGGGCTGCTGGCCTCATTACTTGTAAACAAAGCTGAGGGGTGACCTCTCAATTTTTTTTAATTAAAAGAAAACAGGGTTTTCTAGTGCCGAGTGTGGGGCCGCTCTTCGTTTGAATTCTGACTGTTCACGCCAGAGATTTCAGATGAGGTTGTGAGGAGGCGGCCACCGTTAACCCGGGTCGGCAGCGACTCCAAATCCGGCTCAGCGTACCCTGTCCCGGGTGGCCTCGCAGGTCTTGCTCCCTGCTGGAGACCCGAGTGCACCGGGTTCCGCGATGTGCTGGTTGCCATAAGGGGAACAAGGCAGAATTCTTTAGCTCTGTACTTCCGAGGAGTTTGAGGGCTTATTAGACCCTTACTGTGCTCCTTTTCCCACCCACCCTCAAGAGAAAAACTCCGTTGCTCCTGTGCCGGGCAGAAAGAGGTCAGTGTTTGTGACTTCTCAGAACTTTGTAAAGAAGTCCAGAGGCTCTTGTTTCCAATTTTACTTTTAAGGTTTAAAGTTCTATTCCTTTTATTTGTGTAGTGCAGGGTTTTGCATGTGATGGAAACCTGCCGCCGAAAGGATGGTATTTGAACACTTTATGTTCAGTGTTTCTGTTGAAGGCGACGCTATTATGAACACTAGTAATCTAGCATTTTAGGGAGTCAAGACTTGGAAAGTGCTCTCTCAATGCAGTTCCGCAGAGTTGAAGGTGCACCTTCGGTACACTCCCTCGTGTACCCCACTCCCCACCAAACTTCTCCCTTGCTGGGTTTTCACCTGGCTCCTTTGTTCCTGTTAGTCTAAAGCCCCGACCAGATGGTAAACTGAAGGTCAGAGACTGCCCTTTGTGAGTGGAGCTCGGAAGGTGCCGGGCACCCAAGAATTTCTAATGTGTTTACTGACTTTCCAGGTGTTCGGTAATCGCCTTCTGAGTGTATCTTCCAGACAAGTGGTAAGACTTGAGAAAGGAGCAGAAGTCGCCGCCGGAGGGGAGCAAGCAGGTCCCTGGATGGTGGGTAGAGAAGCAGTCCTCCAGCTGGGGTGATTCAACTAGAGATAAGAGTACTGGAGGCCATCCATTCTCCTCTGATACTAGAATGGTGAGCCTGTGGGAGCTACTGCAGTTAGCACTGCCTTTGTGAGCTCCAGGTGCTAACGGCAGCTAATGTTTGATGAGCACAGGGACCAGAATTCGTGCCAATACATCTTTATTTGATAGGCATGAAATCATGCCTGACTCATCGCAGGTTGATATTCAGGCTTCATTCCTTTTATCACCAGACCCTGCGCCCTTAACCCCCTGGTCCAGGTTGTCTTGGCAGAAGCTTGGGGCACGGAAGCACGTTCTGAGCTCTGATTTGAAACTCGGAGGCTTGGGCCAGAGACCTTCTGGAGTGGACTGTTCCTTTTCTGACACCAGAAAGAATTAATCAAAGGTTTCCCCTGGGACAGCGCTTTAGCCTGGCTCCAGTAGTCATAGAAACACACATCCTTTCTAGGGAAGGGACAAAACTGGTTTCTTTACACTGAGGTGTAGACGGTGCAGAGAGGACAAGAAAGGAAGAGCGGGGGCTGGGGTGACTGATGAGCCAATGGCAGGAAAACGATGACCTGAGGGATAGAGGTGGTACCCAGACTAGGATAAGTTGGGATCTCCCTAGCTGGCCTCTAGCAGAGCTGTTGTCAGTCCTCACTGCGGGATGTCGTGTGCTCTCTTGGAGAGCACCTCGTGGTCTGTAGAGCATTGCACAGATGTCAGGTGGTGGCCCTGGTAATAAATCAACTTCTCAACGGTTATTCAGATTATCTGTTCAACATCCGGTGAGACTTAACTTTCCTCCAGTGTGCGCTTGATGACTGAGATAGGAAATTGTCCTTAATTGAAGAATGGAGGCGTTGATTTTCAAATATGACAGAATATTTAATGAGAGCTGAGACTATCTCTTGTCTCAAAAATATATTTAAAAATATGTGCTAGCTTGTAAAAAACCCAAAAAGCCAAAAAAACAAAAGACTTAATGAGGCGAGTGAGAGGGGGGATTTGGAACAGTTCTTAATTAATGTCGATGGTACTATTCCTTTCTGTCCCTGTGTCCTCAACCTCCCGTAGCGACCGGGTGAATGGAGTTCTTACAGGGCCCACTGAGACTCTGCCATTGAATTTTACCTGGAGGCAGCTGAAGTTCAAGGGAAAAAGTTTGCTTTGAAATCCGTTAGACCTGGGCTTGAATTCTAGCCCCACTAGATTGTGTAATGCTGGGCAATTTACTTAATCTCTCCAACCTCTACTTCCTTCATCTGTAAAATAAGAATAATGATGTGGGGCGCCTGGCTGGCTCCGTCAGGAGAGCACACGACTCCTAATCTCAGGGTCGTGAGTTCAAGCCTCATGTTGGGCGTGGAGCCTACTTAAAAAAAAAAGAAGAATTATTATGTGAGATAATGTATTTTTTAAAACCCAGCAGTGTGCCTGCAGTGAGTCGGTATCTAATAGATATTAATTTCCCTTTCTGTTGACCTGCTTTTGAGAATTTTAGTGTTCAGGGCCTAGAGAATTTGTACTCTGTGATGTTCCTGAAGCACCTAGTAGAGTGTAAAAGTCTGGGCTCCACTGGGCACTATTTGGGAAGTTGCCCTGCTGTGCTTTTGAGACCCAGCTCTGAAACACCTGGTCAGTGACTGGGGGGTGGGGGGTGTTGGGGGGGGTGGCAGTGTGTGAACTGCTTAATCAACTGTTCCTGCGAACTCTGGGCTCAGGTGATTGAGACTGATTTTTTTTTTTTAAGTATATGTGCTGCTAAAGCGAGCATGAGAATGATTTTTGTTTGTTACTATGGGATTTATATTATTGAGCATTTGGGTGATTCCTAAATGGTAGATGACACTTTGCATTCATTTCTCAATAAAATCCTCATTTCATATTTCCTGTTAAAATGTTACATTAAGAATTACATTAGGGTATCCATCAAGATAAGTGTGCCTGACTATGTAGAGAGGATTTTTTTTAAAGATTTTATTTATTTATTTGTCAGAGACAGAGCGCACACAAGCAGGGGGAGCGGCAGAGGCAGAGGGAGAAGCAGGCTCCCTGCCAAGCAGGGAGCCAGTTGTGGGACTCGATCCCAGGACCCTGGGATCATGACCTGAGCCGAAGGCAGACGCTTAGCCAACTGAGCCACCCCGGCGTCCCTAGAGAGGATATTTAATAACATTTTTTACCCTTTTATTTTAAGGAAATAAATCATTTATTTCCTTTGGGTTAGTTTGATTTTAAATGAAAGGTCTTTTCTGTTCTTCTGACAATCCAGGATGCACGCATTCATTCAGCAATGACTTACACAGGTAGGGCCTTGATGTCACAGGTGTCTCCCAGAAACTAGGGGGAGTGCGTGGGGACGGAAGGAGCTAGGACGGGAGTAGGTTAGCTGTCAGGAGCCCGGACTAGAGCTGGCATTCTAACTACTATGTAAAGGTATTACTGTCGAGTGGTTTTCATACAGGGCTTTAAAAATTTTTTTTAAGATTTTCCTCACTTACTTTTGAGAGAGAGAGCATGCGCGTGTGCTCACAAGTAGTGGGGGAGCAGAGGGAGAGGGGGAGAGAGAATCTCAAGCAGATTCTGTGCTCGAATCGAGGCCTACATGGGCCTCAATCCCACGACCCCAAGATCCGGACCCGAGCTGAAACCAAGAGTCAGGTTCTCAACCAACTGAGCCACCCGGGCGCCCCTAGTGCTTTAAACTTTTTTCAAAGCGTTATTAACAGTCTTCTGTTGCATTTTAACCTCCTAGGTATCTTATAAGGTGGGTAGGCTTAAAGAAGTTAAATGGTTTGCCCAACATCCCAGAGTTAATGATAAAACAGTCCTCTTAACCTGGAATGAGTTTTCCGTCACTTTCCCAGCCTCCCCCTTACCCCCAGGTCTTTCAAAATCTTACTCATTTTTCCAGGTTCCACTGAAATCATGCCTGTTTTAGAACTCTGACCACCCACAGAATTCATTGCTCTTTTGGTGCGCTCTCACCTTTGTCCTTTCCTCTGTGCCACAGTTTCATTAATGCTTCTCTTTTCCAAATTCACCCTTCAGGACCTGCTCTGTCGTAATAGACTCTAAGCGTTTCTCCTTTACAGGGAGCACGGTGCTAACCCTGGCCACATGCTTGGGGCGATTCTCTTCCGGGTCGTGGTTGCTTCTTTTTCTCACTCCTGCTGTGCAGGGCGTCAGTGTGAGCACGCGCACGGACCCAGTGGGGCTCGGCCTCCGTGCACGCAGTCTCTTGGCAGCTTTGCAGCCCTTGCCTTCATCCTCTCAGAGCAGACACTGCACACGCCAGGCCTCGTGCCTGTAGAAGTGCCTGCCCATACCCGCCAGCCGCCTGGGCCCCTGTGCCCCAGCGGGCGGCAATCACGCCCTCGCCAGTGACCTCCCAGCTTCAGTTTGGGGGAGGGACTCCCCCAAACTTCAAAGGTTGTTCTTCCTTGGGTACCCTCTCTCAGCTCCGGGTACCCTTTCGACTTGTCTTTAATTCCCCTACGAGGGTTGAATTATTTTTTGATATTACAATTCTGTTCACATTACTGTGTGGTTTCTCTTTCCTGGTCGAACCGAGACGAATACAACTTCTAGTGCTTGTTTTCCTTCGTCTCTGTGTTATTTCACACATCTGTGTAAATTGTTAACTACTTTGACAGCAGAGGCCTGTTGAATCCCACAGCATTATCTCTGTGCTTTGCAGATAACCTGTGAGGAATGAATGATTGCGTTTCCTGCTGCTGTTGTTGCTGTCAGAGAGAGAGAGGATGGTTGTAATGGGTATTCATTGCTCTTTATGGGAAAGACAGCTCAAAGTTCTTGCTGTCTTACTAATGCGTTAACTTGGTGTTTCCGTGGAATCCTGTCACAGTTGAGGCAATTACTTGGTGACCCAGTTATCAAAAAGTACCTTTTAAGGCCTGTGTGTAAAGTCTTCAGAACTGTGTAAACAGCGATTTACTCCTGCCTATTTATCTTCACTGACCTTTTAAAAACATACTGCTAAAAAAACAAAGCAAAACAAAAACACAAATTGCTTTAAAGTACAGCAAGCCTTGTAGCCATTGGTGCTTTAAAAATCATGTGTATTTCACTTTTCAGGCTAATTTGTCAATGTCCCCTCACGGTAGTAGTAATGTTGTCTGTTTGGAGCCAGGGTGTTCAGCTTGGGTTAATGTGGAGGTTCCATACACGTACTTGCTAATCCTTTTCTCTCACCAACCCATGAGCAAAAGAGGAGTATAGGGTATAGCCCACAGGGGAAAACATCTTTTTCCCTCCACTTGGCATTCTGAGTCTGTGTCTAGGAAAGCGGTGTAGCCAGAAAAGCAGGGATATTGCCTGTATTGTGAATATAGGTGCTTCTTTATGGTTCAGAAAGGAAATATTGATACTTGGTATCATTAGGAGGCTAATGGGCATTTTTGAGTCAGTAGGAATTACTTGGTTCAGGCAGTTTGCCGATTGACCCTTCACGACGTGCCGATTTCCACGCACGGGTATTTGCCTCTGCCTTCCCCCTGCTCTACTCCATCAGTGTTTCTCTGTCATTGTCCAAATCTTTGTACCCCTTCCCTATTCCATCCACTCAGATAACCTTTTTTACGCTAAAGCAAGATTTCTCTCCTTAATGAAGATAGGACCTCAATTTGAAATGTTAGAGGGTAATTGTGTGAAGAAAAAATTTGTTTCCTTTCAAAAGGATTCACATCTGGCATCTTTTGAATCAGGGAATGGGTGTGGTGTTTTGAACTATCTCCCAGAGTATATCTTTGTAGTAAAATAGTGTCTTGATAATCTGAGAAATATATGCAGTTTCTTTGGAACTATATGTAACCTGGACAGAGGAGTGCAGTGTATTATTTTACACTTCAACAAATGCTCAGCACCTACTATGTGCAGAGTGCCATATAGTAAATTGGGCACACATGGGCCATTTCCTTCCCTCCTCCCCGATAACCTTCTCTGGGACATTCATGCTGGCTCATAAGCTCTTTACCATTCTGATGGGCTCCTCCCACTTCCACATGCAACTTCCTTTTTTTCCTGCTTAATAAAAGTTGTCATTCCTCAGACCTTTGTCCCTGACTTGCTTCCTTCTTATACCACAGATTTTCTTTGTACAGTCTCTCACTGTGGCTGTCCTACCCGTGATAGGTGACTCCCACATCTGGATTTCTAAGCCAGCACGGCTTCCACATCTGCCATCATTTCCCTCTCCAGATTCTTCTATCTCTCTAAAGGTCAGTCATGTCCTCTCCATCCTAACTTCATTGCTTCTCCTCTTCATGGCTACTCCTCAGTAGGAGGAACTGGTTTACGCTAAGAGGTTCCCCGTGTGTTCATTTTGCTCCTTTACCTAAAAAACTTTCAGGGCTCCCTATCATCTACTGTTTATAGTTGGATTCCCTTAATGTGTCACCCAAACCTCCATCCCCTGGGCCTCAGCGTTTTCTTCAAGTCTCATCTCCAGTCTTTCCACCAACCCTGGTCCCTCGCTGTACAGAAGTTCTCACAATTCCCTTTGCAGGATTTTGTCTTTCAAATTACGTGCTTTGGCATATGCTATGCCTTTCTCTCATCTTTGCTTCATTCATCTGTTAAGTGCTACCCAGGAAGTACAGGGCTTTGCAGGAGCATATGGAAAGGGCACCTAAAGGCAGATTTGCAGAATAATCAAGGGAGACTTCTTGGAGGAAGATGTGGCTGGGCAGAAAATGAATGTATGTTTAAGAGTTAGTCAATTGAAACAGTTGCGTAGTGGAATGGGGAGAAGAAAAATGTATTCCAGGTAAAAAGAAACACACTTGTGAAGGCTTGGGTTAAAAGCAAACAAAACATAAAGCTCCTTTGAGAAACCGAATAAATTTCATTATAGCTGGAGAATAGAGTACCAAGCCAGGAAATGATCTGACGGGCCATGCTAAGAAATTTGACTTTGTATTTAGGGGAATGGGAAGTCCTCAAAGAATTTTAAGTGGGTTGGGGCGCCTGGGTGGCTCAGTCGTTGGGTGCCTGGGTGGCTCAGTCGTTAAGCATCTGCCTTCGGCTCAGGTCATGATCCCAGGGTCCTGGGATCGAGCCCCGCATCGGGCTCCCTGCTCGGCGGGGAGTCTGCTTCTCCCTCTCCCACTCCCCCTGCTTGTGTTCCCTCTCTTGCTGTCTCTCTCTCTGTCAAATAAATAAAATCTTTAAAAAAAAAAAAAGGAATTTTAAGTGGGTTAATAATGGTTGACATGATTTTAGAAGGTCACTTATCAAATGGAGAATGGAGTGTAGTAGGGCGGAAGAGGAAGCAGAGAAACCAATTGGGGGACTATTAAGTGGTTCATGGGAGAGCTGGAGAGGACCAAATTGATCCTGGATAATTTTGGAGAAATAGTGAAAAAGGATTTGTAGGTGGATGTAAAGGATGTATAAAAGAGAAGGGTCAAGAACAATCCCTAATTATTTGGCTCTGTTACTGGGAGATGCTCCTGGCAAGGTGGGGAAGACTGGAGGTGCTATAAGTTCTTTGGCGAGAGTTTAAGTTTGAGATGCCTGTGCAACTCCTTGCAAGTGGAGATGTCAAGTGGGCAATTGGTTGTCTAAGACTGGAGCTCACTAGGGAAGGTCTGGACTTAAGATACACATTTGTTTAGTAGGAATTGAATCACAGTTATCCATGAGATTTTCTTGGGAGGGTGAGAAAATGAAAATGCCTAAGAATGCCTTGCTAAACTAAGTAGCAAGAAGTTTCAAGGAGATTGAGAAGACAACAGCAAGGAAGTGGGAGGAAAAACAAGGGAGTACTAGTTTGGGGGCCAAGAGAAGAGAGCATAGGAAGGATGGCTCAGCGTATCAAATGCTGTTCAACTATTCGTTCACTCACCTGTTCCGTTCAACCTCTCCTGTCACCCTTGGGCAGCATGGTCCCCCCACCTCTCAGAGATACTGCCTTTTATTATGACATTTATTTCCTCAATTGCTGTGATGCTTATCTTCCTTACAAGATTCTGTGATCAGACAGCTGATTTAAGGGCTGTCATCTTTGTGTCTCCAAGGGCTGGTGTTGTACCTGGACTAAGAAAATATTCAATAAATTAATATTATATATATTTATAAGGTTTTATTGAGAGAGAGAGAGCAAGCGAGAGAGAGCACAAGCTGGGGGCAGGGGCAGAGGGAGAAGCAGGCTCCCCGCTGAGCAGGGAGCCTGAAGACACGGGGCTCCATCCCAGGGCCCCGGGATCATGACCTGAGCCGAAGGCAGATGCTTGACTGACAGAGCCACCCAGGCACCCCATAAATTAATACTTTATTTTATTTTTTTTCATAAATTAATATTTTAAAAATAAATGAAAATTCACCTCTGTCATCAAGAAGTGGTCATGGCCTCTTAGTGATTTGCCTGCTTTTGTCTCTCTGGATTTAGGGTGTGTTTTTAAATATATCAGTATTCTTTCACAGCGCCTTGTAGAATTTTCTGCACTCAAAATGGCGGAAGTATGATGTTTTGACTGTGCCTGGTTCTTGTGATGGACGAAGAGCTTAGGAACAAGACTTTGTGACATAGGGGGCTTACACTAGGGGAGTATGGGAAATGGCAACTCTTGTAAAAATAAGCTGGTCAGTGGGTGGTAGGTAAGCTGAGGGAAAAGATTTATGAGCAACATCCTGCTCTGGGATCACTGCTGGGGACAGAATAGGGGGAGAAATTTCTGTATAAATCATGAAGGCAGCTCAGGAAATAAAGTCTGCTCTTGGGGTCTCAGGGGGACCTTTTATGGATATCTTTTGCAGAACACATGGGTGAAAGAGAATTGATAGGTGGTATTCTTTTTGAGTCTGTGTGTGGGTTAATGCTGGGCTGAGGTAATCCATCTTTCAGAAGGAGAGAAAAAGAAACAGGAGAAAACAGAGAGATGGCGCACAGAGGGCCCAAGAATTATCTCTAGCTTTATAAATGTTGTTAAATTGTGAAGAGAGTTGAAGGGACCATTTAGTAGGAAGCAGAAGATTGTGTTCATTGGTTTCAGGTCTGAAATGGTATCCTGTGTGTGGAGTTTCTCCCTGTTCCTTCATTAATCTGCATCAGTTTCTGCTCGAGTTTCAGGATGTGTAGGTGAGATCCTAATGTCTTGGCCAGAGGGCAAATTATTTGCCTAGAAAAAAACAAAACAAAACCAAAAAACTCTTATTTTTGTCTTTTCAAATGAAAGACACTTGAATCAGTCCATCAAAGGGGGGGGTTGAATTCTAAACTAGGATATACTACAAAATAGGAAAGTAGCTATTAAAAAGAATGAGATAATTGTAAGTATGTGAACATGGCATGATACAGTGTATGAATTGCAGAATAAAATCAAAAGATATGATTCTGTTTTTATGAATAGAGATGTAGACAAACATACATAGAATGGGTCTGAAAGGACATTTACCAACTTTTGCAGCATTAATTTTCTTGGGAATAGGATTATTTAGGATGCTCAGTAGGATGCCTTTTGTTTTTTAAATTTATACACTTACAGGTAATTTTTTTCTTGATGTGTGTGTATTATATTAAAATGAAAACATTTTCTAAAATATTTGAAAAAGTTAGGGAATGGTCTCTTGTTCTGCTACTTCCTTTATTTTTTAAAGATTGTATTTATTTATTTATTTTAGAGAAAGAGAGAGCAATGTGCAGGCGGGGGAAAGGAGAGGAACTAGCAGGCTCTGCACTGAGTGAGCACAGAGCTCACAACCCTGAGATCATGACCTGAGCAGAGATCAAGAGTCAGATGCTTAACCGACTGAGACACCCAGGCGCTCCTCCTTTTTTCTCTTGCTTTTTTAAAAGATATTTGAAAGGGGCAGAGGGAGAAGCAGGCTTTCCACTGAGCAGAGAGCCTGATGCAGGATTCGATCCCAGGACCCTCGGATCATGACCTGAGCCGAAGGCAGACACTTACCGACTGAGCCACCCAGGTGCCCCAGTTCTGCTACTTCCAAAGGAATGTTAAAATGTTGCTTATTCACTTATTCAGCCAGTAAATATTTGTTTTGCATTCCAGGCATTATTCTCTGCAGTGAGGATATGGGAACAAATAAAACCAGCAGGATGGTGCTTTCCTGGAGCTCGTGGCCAGTGTAGGGATAGACAAAGAGTAAATACGTAACAGCTCAGGGTTATAAAATAGTGTTGGTGGGGGGGGAAACAAGGTCAGATATGTGCAGGAAAGCGCTGCTATTTTATACTTTACATCCAGTCCTCAGGAAAGGTCTCTCTGGTGCGGTAACGTTTGAGGAGAGACCTGAAAGAGTATAAGCCAGGCAGATGATTGGAGGTGGGGGGGTGGGGGGAGGTGGGGGGATGAGGTCAGAGAGAGCCAGCCGGAGGCGATTATGCAGGGCCTTTAGGCCACTGGAAAGTTGTTGGAGTGAGATGGAAAACTATTTTTGACCAGAGGAGTAGCAGTGTCTGAGTGTCCTTTTAACGGGGTCCCTGGGGAAAGCTTTGTGGCGTTTACACTGTGGTGGGTGTGCGCAAAAGAAACCATCTCTGTTGTGGGTGGGGACTATCCTTCCCCTTCACTTCACAAGTAGAGAGAGTTAAAGGTTTGGTACAGGAACGGGAAACATTACAGAGGCAGGACCGGGCCCCGAGTTTTCCTGGCTGTCACTTCAGCACTCTGTTATACAGATAAGGAACTTTAATCTGGGACTTTCCATTTTCTGATATGTTATAACATGTTATTTTTAATAGTTAGATCTCTGATGAATTATCACGAGCCTTAGGCCTGTGATGCTGTACAGAATTTCCAGGGGTTCTGGCCTCAGTCCTCTTTTTGCATAAAGATAATGCTTCTGACCTAGGGCGTTTGCTAGAATTTTGAGTCAGAGTATGACCTAGTGTTGCTTTTTCCCTGGCAGTGTTTGGATGCACCTACACGTTCGGTGGTTAAGCTTACCTTGGAACCATCTGTACCTTGAGTGTGTATGTTAAGGGTACACTTACTTATCATAAGGCTGGTAAATTAAAGAGTTACATCATCAGAAGCTAGCTTATCACGGTCGGCTGTAGGCAAAGCAGTGTGCCATATTCTTTAAGAGCTGTAATATAAATAGCAGTATTATGCCCTCAAGGAGTTTGCAGTCTGTTGGGTACAACAGGCAACAGCACTAATGTTTGATACAGAGTTGCAAGATGAGAACTGGAAGTACAAAGGAGGTAGAAGCGAATTATGAGTGGTGATAATGGGAAAGGCTTCATGAATGAGGTAGTGCTGGAGCTGGATATTGGAGTTTGGAGAGCACCAGAAGGTATTTTGGGCTTGAGGGACAGCCAGAGGAGTGCCATGAAAGAAAACGGGTTTAGGAAAGGGTCTGTTTCAGCTGGATTAAAGTCTTTGCAGGAGGTGGAAAAGAGGGAGGCCATGGGTGCAGTGGGACCATTGCATCTGAGCCTGAGCTGTTACAGTCCAGTCCAGTGGCCACCGGCCACATGTGGCGCTGGAAACGTGGCTGGTCTGAGCTGAGATGCCCCGGGAAAGGACAATACACGCAGATTTCAACGACTGGTCTGGAGGGGAAAAAAAAGTAAAACCACTCATCGTTAACTTTATATTGGTTGAAAGTCAAACAATGAAATTACGTTTTGGTTATATTGGTTTTAAATAAAACATTACTAAAATTTATTGCCCTGGTTTCTCTTTACCTTTTTAATGTGGCTACTGGCAAATGCAAACTTAGATTTGTAGCCACCATTATATTTTTATTGGTCGTAGCTGATCTAGGCTAGGCAGACTAACCCTGCAAGAGGGAGTGGAAGGGGGGTGAAAAAGTGAGAACGAGAGGCAAAGAAGAAAACCACAGGATTTACACTACTGGGTGTGGGAGAGGTCAGTGGCCCCCCCTCCCCCCCAGGCTCTGGCCTGATGTCGCAATGAACTTCAAGGAGTGCGCGACTACAAGGAGGCTTTGGAGGGCGGAGGACAGTGATGATTTCATTCGGGCCTGTTGGTCACAGGCTGTGCTGTAGGGAGATTAGCTTGGCAGCAAAATGTGGAGCTGGCAGGAGCTGGAGGTGGGGAGACCAGTTAGGTTGGGTCCCAGACCCATCACAACTGGTTGCTGCAGCCTCTTGGTGGGGGGGTAGGGTAAGAGCATGAGGTACTATAGAAATAACCTGCAGAACTGCTTTGTAGTTGATGCTGCATTTTACACTGGGCTTCCCAGTTCTGCCTCAGACAGTCCCTATCTTTTTTTCTGAAATTACCACACCTTTTATCACAGGGGAAAAGGAAGCATGCAAATTATGGTGTGGCCAAAAAATTTGAATGCAGATATTTGGACTAGTATAGAAACTTCTCTTTTTCCTTATTCTTTCTGGAAGCAGATTGCTTTGGTAAAGAGAAAGGAGGTATCCACATAACAAATTTGCCGAGCTTTATTTCCTAGAATCAGAATGAGGACTACGGAGTTCTTATTAGGAAAGCCCTCCTTTTTGAGAATTGTTTTCATTCTTTCATTCATTCAGCAAGTACTTACTTATTAAAAACTATGGCAGGGAGAATGTTAAGATCTGATGTATCGGGGCACCTGGGTGGCTCAGTCGGTTAAGCGTCTGCCTTCGGCTCAGGTCATGATCCCAGGGTCCTGGGATCGAGCCCCGCATCGGGCTCCCTGCTCAGCGGGGAGCCTGCTTCTCCCTCCCCCACTCCCCCTGCTTGTGCTCTCTGTCCTACTGGCTGCAGGAAGACAAAGGAGTAGTATATGTTATACTGAAAAATAACTTGAGCCTAGAATATTGTATTCAACCAGATTGTCTTTCAAATATAAAGGCATAGGAAAAGTGATATTCAGCTTCAAGAATACGAGTTCTCAGAAAATTTGCCACAGAAAGACTCAGATTGAAAACATTTTTGAGGGGTGCTTGGGTGGCTCAGTCAGTTAAGCGTCTGCCTTCAGCTCAGGTCATGATCCCTGGGCCCTGGGATCAAGTCCTGCATTGGGCTCCCTGCTCAGTGGGGAGTCTGCATCTCCCTCTCCATCTGCCTCTACTCCTCCCCCTGTCCGTGCTCTCACTCATTCTCTGTCTCTCAAATAAATAAATAAAATCTCAAAACAAAAAACAAAAAACCCACAACTGCTTTAAAAACTCTGCTAGATCATTGCTCCCCAAAGAGAAATATTACCAGTCTCTGAGCCTGGGGTGCTCCCCTCTCCTGGCTTTCCTCACCTCTCTTGGGCTCCCTGCTGTGCAGAGCACCTTTTCACCAAGAGCTGCCTCTTCTCCTGCCTCTGTGTTTCTGACCATATTGATCCCATGCCTTGAATGATCTTCCAAAACTACTTGGTTTTCCAGGGGAAAATCTTATCAGTCCTATGATAACCTTTATTTGGTTTCAATTCAGCAAACATTTATTGAAGTGGTTCCATGCATTATATGTTGGGGATACAGAACTCATGAAGACAGTCTTTTTTCCAAGGAGTTAATAGTTTAAGGAGGCAGGTGCATAAATATTTGTTAATATTCCTAAGTGCTAGGGTTAGGAGTTGGAAACATGATGACAAAACAGACGTTACGCTCCCTGCCCCCAGGAAGCATGTGTTCTGGTGGGGGAGAAGAAATCAAATTTTAGAAACTGTGAAAAACCCCTTTGATCTGAGAAAGCAAGTAACTTGGGAGGGTAGGGAAGTCAATTTTATTTTTTATTCTTTTTAAAAGATTTAATTAGAGAGAGAGAGCACTGAGATCATGCAGGGGGAGGAGCAGAGGGAGAGGGACAGGCTGACTCCATGCTGAGCAGGGAGCCCAGTGCAGGGCTCCATCCCAGGACCCTGGGATCATGATCATGACCTGAGCGGAAAGCAGCTGTTTAACTGACCAAGCCACCTAGGCGTCCCACTGGGAAGCCAATTTTAAATTAAAAAAAAAAGGAGGGTCAGGATTGGCTTCTCCAAGGAGGTGACATTTTAAAAAAGACATTTAAACATAATTATAGTAAAGCATAACAAAGGTTAATTATAACAGGAGTAGTGTAGGAGACCTATGTGTTGAAATGTAAGTGCAAACGAATAGTTGTAACACAGTGTGATGAACTCAGTGATCCAGGGTTGTAACAAGGATGCTTTGGGAGTACGATGGGCCCCCAAGGTTTCCCCTGCCATGCAGTGGAGGGATTTGTGAGGGCTGGCTGAGGGGCTCTCCATGCAAAAGCACAGAGGTTTAAAACAACTTCTGTTCACAGAGCTTAAAGTACTTTGATACTGCTGAAATTTTATAGTGCGAGGAGCCTAGAGGCAGGACATGAGGCTGAGAAGAAGGGGGAAGGAAGCAGGGGACTCTGGAGCCAGAACTGGGCTCAGGTCTCAGTCTCTGGCATTCCCACATACAGGATACAGTTAAAAAAAAAAAAAAATCTTTGTGTGCCTCAGTTTCCTCATTTGTAAAGCTGAGATGATAGCACCAACACCATCAGGTTATTGTAAGGATTAAATAAGTACCTATCAAGTGCCTGGCACAGAGTCTAGCCCTGCAGGTGCTCACTAACTGCAGGGGTGGTGCCTGTGGACTTAGTGTTGCACAGAGATAAGCTATGACCCATTGCAGACCTGTTACGGGTTATTTGCAGTGGAACGACTTGATCGTTCTTCAGTTTCTCAAATATCAACTTAGAGCAAGTGTGAGCCTGTGTGTTGGGGAGGAGGGCACCGGGATTGTATTTTTGTGGATTCCCTGACCTCACCTTTCCTCCTCCTCCGCTGCATAATTATGTGTTCCTTCACCTGTGTTCCCACACCATTTTATCTCTATGGTGGCATTTTCCCATTGTATTTTACAGTTTTTGTTTCTCACACTGGACTGACTTCCCCCAGGGTGTTAAGGACTGTGTGTTACTCATCTTCACATGCCCCTGCCAAGGACAGGCTGAACACTGGCACATACTGGGCACTCAACAAGTGGTTGTTGAATTTATTTGAAAGGTTTACTAGGGAGTTGCCCTAACTTATAATTCAGGAGAAAGGTCCTCCCATGGAAAAGTCTGGGCATGTTGCTATGGGAGGTTGTTTTCATTCTTTAATACACCAGGTATTTATTGAGTGCCTACTGCACATGGTGCTGTGGGGGATACAAAGATGAATCAACTGTGTACTCTGCCCTGGGTTGTGTTGACTCTTACACTCTTAATTGTGGGTGTAAGGGAAAAGGTAAATGGTTGCTGATAGGTGTGATGAGAAATAAGCTATGAAGTGGTTTGGTTGTATTTTTTTTTTTTTTTTTAAGATTTTATTTATTTACTTGACAGCGAGAGAGCACAAGTGGGGGGAGGGGCAGAGGGAGAGGAGAAACAGGCCCCTTGCTGGGCAGGGACCCCTGCCTCGGGGCTCCATCCCAGGACCCCAGGGCTCGATCCCAAGTCCTCGGGGCTCAATCCCAGGATCCTGGGATCATGACCTGAGCCGAAGGCAGATGCTTAACCAACTCAGCCACCCATGCACCTCTGTATTGGGGTTTTTGTTTAGAAGTGTAATTGCCTCAATCAGAGAATGTCAGAATTATTTTATTTTTTTAATGATGTCTCATTGAAGGTAGCTTATTTTTCATTTTATGTTTCAGTTTTCTGTCATGACAGAATGTGTTTGGTAGGGCGCCTGGGTGGCTCAGTTGGTTAAGCGACTGCCTTCCGGCTCAGGTCATGATCCTGGAATCCTGGGATCGAGTCCCACATCGAGCTCCCAGCTCAGCGGCGAGCCTGCTTCTCCCTCTGACCTTCTCTCTTCTCATGCTGTTTCTCTCTTGCTCTCTAATACATAAATAAATAAAATCTTTAAAAAAAAAAAAAAAGAATGTGTTTGGTAAACTGCACAGTGTCAAGTTTCACAGTAAGCCTGCTCATTTCTCAGTTTTTAATCCTGAATAAAATTATTCTGCTCATGTGGGATGGGGGAATATATCCTTGTCCTTGGACAAAGTACCTTCCTGGGCTCTTCGTTCTTGGACTTAATCCACAATGAGCATCGGGTTTTATGTTTGATGAGAGGTACCTGGTTACAGGTTTTTATTACAGCTATAGTTTGAAGCTTTTGGTTGTATCTGTCCCTACTTTTCTCGCTATAAATTCTCTGGCATCTGTAGCCTACCCCACTGCCTTTTTTTTTTTTTAAATAGAAAAGGCAGACTTGTACTGTTGTGAACATTTATCACTCTTTGCTCAGACCATCTCTAAGCCCAGAAAACCTTTTGTCTTTTGGCCTGGTGAACTACTCCTTATTGAAAAGTACCTCAGACTCTCAACTCCAGTGATCTTTAAACTATTGGGACCCTTGCTGAACATGGCATCCTTGGCATTCCCATACCCCTTTACCATGCCTCTGTTAGTACACCAGGGGCAAGTCCTGGTACACCAAAACCCTCAGATATGTGTTGATTCAATAAACTGATATGCATAAAGCCTATGTGGACTGGAAGAGTATTTAAATTACTCAGATTTTTAAGGAGTATGTTTAATACTACTTTTTATCCTTGTGAAAAAAAAATTTTTTTTTAAGATTTTATTTATTTGAGAGAGAGAGAGAGAGAGAGCTAGAGAGCACAAGTCGGGGAGAAGGAGAAGCAGGCTTCCCGCCGAGCAAAGAGCCCCATGAGGAGCTTGATCCCAGAACCCTGGGATCATGAACTGAGCCGAAGGCAGACACTTTAACCGACTGAGCCATCCAGGCACCCTGAATGAAAATTTTCTTATCCTAAAATATCAAACCTGTCGGAGCAGTTAAATTTTTTTAAATGTCCCTTTAATAAGATGCTCAGTCATGCAAAATAAAAGAGATGCAAATGAAAACTACACTAAGCTATCATATCTTATCTATCAGGGTGGTAAAAATAAAAGGTTTGACAACATGTTTTATTGATAAGCCTGTAGGGGACAAAGTACTTTCCTACATAGCTGGCGGGAATGCAGAATGGTATAATCCTGTGAGGGGGGTTTGGCAGTTAAGTAGCAAAATCACATTTGCATTTATTCTTTGATTCAGCCAGCTCACTTCTAGGAATTTATCCCCAAGATACACTGGCAAAAATAAGAAAAAGTTATCTACAGGTTTTTTCATTACAGACTAAATGTAATAGCAAAAGATGAAATAATCCAAATATCATTAGGAAGTTGGTTTAAAAGAAATCTGGTACTTTGGGGTACCTGGCTGACTCAGTCAGAAGAGCATGGAACTCTTGATCTCAGGGTCCTGAGTTCAAGCTCCACATTGGGTGCAGAGATTGCAAACATACATATATACATAAACAAATAAACTTAAAAAGCTGTTAATTCAACATAATGGGGCATTATAAAAGTATAAAATGAAATGAGGACTTTATTTTCTACTCTTGTGTGGTCTCTAAGATATATCATTTTTTAAAGATTTTATTTATTTGAGAGAGAGAGACACAGCGAGAGAGGGAACACAAGCAAGGGGAGTGGGAGAGGGAAAAGCAGGCTTCCCGTGGAGCAGGGAGCCTGATGCGGGGCTCGATCCCAGGACCCTGGGACTATGACCTGAGCCGAAGGCAGACGCCCAATGACTGAGCCACCCAGGCATCCTTAAGATATATCATTTTTTTAAAGTAAGGTACAGAAGGGGCACTTGGGTGGCTCAGTCAGTTAAGCATCTGACTCTTTTGTTTTCCCCCAAAGATTTTATGTTTTTATTTAAGAGAACGCAGGAGTGGGGCAGAGGCAGAGGGAGAGGGAGAGGGAGAAGCAGGCTTCCCGCTGAGCAGGGAGCCTGATGCAGGGCTCAATCCAGGACACTGGGATCATGACATGAGCCGAAGGCAAACCCTTAACCAACTGAGCCACCCAGGTGTCCCAAGCATCTGACTCTTGATTTTGGCTCAGGTCATGATCTCAGGGTCCCTGGCTCAAACCTCGAGTGGGCCTCTTCGCTCAGCAGGGAGTCTGCTGGAGATTCTCTCTCCCTCTGCCCATCCCCCCCCACCCATGTGTGGGCGCACTCTCTCTCTAAAAGAAGTAAATAATTCTCTAAAAAAATATAGTAAAATATAGTAAGGGAAGAATATGAAAATGTATATGCATTTGCTTATATTAAAAGAATAAGTAATAACCCCAAAACTGATGGGGGGACAAAAATAGAAACTAGACTTTCCTGAATATACCTTGCTTTGTGGCTCACCTTGGAACTGCTAAATGTTATACATAATTATAAAAGAATTAAATCAAAATTGTGGAGGGTGAAACCAGCCCTTAAGAGTAGAAAGCAACAATGAACAAATGAATCTAATTGTTTCTCAAGCTGGTGGTTTGTCTTTACTGATAGGAATCATAGTCTGTCCTTGCTTTGCACAGTTCCAGTGCGCACGAATTTCCGTTATCTTGGTTTCAGTAACACCAGTCCCGAAACACAGTGGTTTAAATTTCAGTTAGCACAGCAATTTCATAAAGTGCAAACTCGTTCCTTACTCTATAAATCACTGTATAAATAACAAAGGGCATCATGATCAGTAACCAATCATGTCACTTCTTTTAAAGCCTGCCCATGATTGGTCGCTGTAGTTGTGTCGGCTCCTTGTCTCCCAGTGGCATTTCACATAAATGGATAATTGAGAGAGAGAATTGGCCAAGAAATATGGAACTGCAGAAAGAAAAAGAAAGTGACAATGCTGAGAGAGAAATGCTGAAGGAGCATAAAGGAAGCTACAGAAGTGTCTGAGTGGGAATGTGCAGCCAGAGAGGAACACAGTGGAGACGTACTTACTGACATAAGTGAGGAAAGAGGTTGTGATGAGGAGGAGGGCGATGTCCCAAGGGATGAGGTGCCTCAGAAACATATTAAAGGAACTCTTACTTCACCACATTGAGACATTTCACCACATTGAAAGAGCCAAGGATAAAATGTTGGAAGTTGATCCATACTTAGGAGTATGACAGTTTGCCAAGGTGTAGAAGAGATGCCCATTTTGTGTGTGAGTTATGTGACAAGAAGGCAAGCACTGTTCAAAGTACTCTTAGAAAGTTTTCTTTATTTTTTATTTTTTAAGATTTTATTTATTTATTTGACAGACAGAGAGTGAGAGAGGGAACACAAGCAGGGGGAGTGGGAGAGGGAGACGCAGGCTTCCCGCGGAGCAGGGAGCCCGATGTGGGGCTCGATCCCAGGACCCTGGGATCATGACCTGAGCCGAAGGCAGACGCCCAACGACTGAGCCACCCATGTGCCCCTAGAAAGTTTTTTTTAACAAAGAAATAAAACCCTTTAATTCTGCATGTGTTTAATGTTTTAAATTTTAGTTTTATTTTTTATTTATTTATTTTAAGAGGGGGGGAGGGGCAGGGGGAGAAGGAAAGAGAGAATCTTAAGCAGGCTCTGCGCTCAGCGCAAGCCCAACTTGGGGCTTGGTCTCATGACCCTGAGATCATGACCTGAGCTGAAATCAAGAGTTGGATGCTGAACCGATTGAGCCACCCAGGTGCCCCAAACCACAGCATATTTAATAAATACTAGTTTTACTCTTCATTTCCCTATAAACTATCTCATTTATATATTTGTATGTTATTTATATATAACTTCTGTTACTTGTAAGTTATATAGAAGTTATTTCCCTGTAAACCTTCAGACTTACAGCATACATTTTAGTATTTTGATAGAAATTTGTAAAGGACATGGAACAATTGTAATTTTTTTTTAAGATTTTATTTATTTATTTGAGAGAGAGATGGAGCGAGTGTACACAGAGTGAGAAGGAGAAGCAGACTTCCGCCAAGTAGGGAGCCTGACTCGGGGCTCGATCCCAGGACCCCGGGATCATGATCTGCGCTGAAGGCAGGTGCCTAACCAACTGAGTCACGCAGGCACCCCAACAATTGTAATTTTCTGCACTGATTATTAAGATTGATTTTGCAGAGATTCAGCTTTTTTTTTTAAAGATTTTATTTATTTATGAGAGAGAGAGAGAGCAAGCGAGCAAGTACATGAGCACTGGCAGAGGGAGAGGGAGAAGCAGACTATCCACTGAGCAGGGAGCCCAATGCTGGGCTCGATCCCAGGACCCTGGGATTATGACCTGAGTCGAAGGCAGACGCTTAGCCGATTGAGCCACCTAGGCACCACCAGAGTTTCTGTTTTTTATGGTCCTTCATTACTCTGCAAACTGAAGACTATCTATATATCAAGTGACTCTGGTGACAAACTGTAAACTGTTCCCAGTAAACATGGTTAGTAATGATAGAGGTATTATTGTACTGTTAGGAAACAAAATTTTCAAAATCAAAGAGGGTAAGTAAAAACACTATAATCCTAAATTTAATTGAAAATATCAATGGAAACTACTGATGCCTATTATCCTTTTTAAAATTGCATTTTGGGGGCACCTGGGTGGCTGAGTTGGTTGAGCACCTGGCTCTTGATTTCGGCTCAGGTCATGCATATCTTGGGGTTGTGAGATTGAGCCCTGCATGGGGCTCTGCACTGAGTGTGGAGCTTGCTTAAGGTTCTCTCTCTTCCTCTGCCCCTCCCCCTGCTTGCAAGCTCTCTCCCAAAATAAATACAATCTTTCATTTTATTTTGTTTTTTAAAGATTTTATTTATTTATTTGACAGAGAGAGACACAGCGAGAGAGGGAACACAAGCAGGGGGAGTGGAAGAGGGAGAAGCAGGCTTCCTGCCGAGCAGGGAGCCCGATGCAGGGCTCGATCCCAGGACCCTGGGACCATGACCTGAGCCCAAGGCAGACACTTAAAAGGACTGAGCCACCCAGGCGCCCCAAGCAAAGCACTATTAAAGACTATTCAGGTGATAACAAAAAGACTCCAGAAACAACTTGAAGGGTTTCCCAGCAGCCAAATGGTAGCATAAAAGCTTAAAAGAATAAAACTGAGTGGATTAAAACATATCAAATACATTTAAACCCTGGGATTTAAACTGATACTATAAAACAACAACATCCATTAACCATCTTTGGAAAATGGTAGGGAACCAGCTCATAATTTAAAAAAAAATGAAAACAAAATATCAAGCATTTATCCTAGTTTCCTGAACAAACTGGGTTACCAAATAATTAAGGAGGAAATGTTACTTACAGGAAAACATTAACACATAAAGAGTGATAGCATTGGAATATTATCATTTCAATATTTGCATTTTGAAACTAAATAGGCAGTGATTGCCATTAGCTGATATTAGGTTAAAAAGTGGTGAGAAGCTTTTCAGTGGGATGGTTTAGAGTGGTTGATTAACACCTGGATCCATTTATTTAATGTTAAGATTTTTTTTTAAAAAGAGGTAACTGTTGTGTATCCTGATGTGATTCAGTGGGATGGAGACAAACCACCTGTGGAACAGTCTTTTCAAAAGTTTTGACAGGGATCTGGTCAAGCCAGTTTATAGGAAATACACTGGACCAAGAAACGGGTTTCCTGCATGCTGTCAGCAAAATCCATAACCTGAGAACGCTACAGGAAGTAATCTTTTTTTTAAACAAATCTGTAGGAAAAAAAATATATATATAGGTTATTTAAAAACCCAAGAGACAGAACCCTGTAATGAAAGGATCCTGTTTGATCTAAGCATACCAATTAAATTTGAAGACTTACTGGATATTTGAGGCTATTAAAGGAAAATTTTGTTAATATTAAACAGTAATTAATATTAAAACTGTGTTTTTATTTTTTAAGTTTTAAAAAAAGATTTTATTTATTTTTAAAAAGATTTTATTTATTTATTTATTTGAGAGAGAGAGAGAGAGAAATAGCATGAGAGGGGATAGGGTCAGAGGGAGAAGCAGGCTCCCCGCCGAGCCGGGAGCCCGATGTGGGACTCGATTCCAGGACTCCGGGATCATGACCTGAGCCGAAGGCAGTCACTTAACCAACTGAGCCACCCAGGCGCCCAAAAAAGATTTTATTTTATAGAGAGAGACGCACGCGAGCTGGGGTGGGGGGTTGGAGCAGAGAATCTGGAGCAGATCCTGCACTGAGTGCAGAGCCCGACTGAGGGGCTGATCCCAGGACTGGGAGCTCATCACCTGAGCTGAAACTAAGAGGCGTGCTACCGACTGACCTACCCAGGTGCCCCTATTTTTATTTTTTTAAAGAAAACATTTTAGATGGGATAATATTGTGGTTATGTTTTTTTAAGAAAATCATATTAAAGTTGTATTTAAACCCGGGAAACCCTGGTCCTTGTTCCTTACCTATAAAATAAGGAAGAGGATTAGTTTAGTTGCCTTTCTTGTTTTTTCTCTGCTCCTTATGCAACAGCCACTCCCTCTTGTTTTCCTTCTTAGAATCTTACACTCTTAAGGGCAAGCAGTAGTGTTGCATGTGGTTAAGCCTTTATTTAAGTGTACCTCTGCGGGCAGGAACTCCACGGCTCAGCCTGAATGGCCTCATTGACCCTAGGCCCTAGAAAACTCTGATTTTTTTCCTGGCCCTTCGCCCTCTCCTGAGCAGGGTCTGACCACAACAGTTCTGAGCTTTGAGTGAGGGGTCCAGCGGGGGCTTGACAACAAAACAATTATGGACTGGGCTGAGTCAGACTTGGCTGACAGTCAGCCCTCTGTGTGGACGACTTCATTCCTCAAGAGGTGATAACTCATATCCAGGTGGAAACCAGAGGCAATAACCATTGTAGAGTAGTAACAACTTAGCACTTCTTGAGGACTACATGGGTTGTAGAAGATAGCAGGTCCCCTTCAGTGGGAGCCATCAGCACCCCTGCTTTGGTAATTTTCAAAGAGCCTTGGTTAGCTGTTGACAGGAAAGAAGTATGAAGAAAACACAGCTGTGATCCACTTATTTAAGGTTGTTGGCAATATGTAACCTACGTATATGGCTCCCTGCAACTGTGCATTTATTAAAGGAGAGAGAAGAGGGGTAGAGAGGAGAGAGAAATGCTATTAGTTGAAATTGTTTCAGCCAAGTTCTTATTCTGAAAGCACTTTGTCTTCATAAAGTGATTGTCCTAGATGACACTACCATCAATAACTGCCTTACTGTTAGCCCTCAGACTCGGTAACATTAGCTTACAGTTTTGCAAACTTTCTGCTAAGATGGAGGCTGGCATCTCTTAACCACATCTTCAAGGGGGGAAACTTGAGTGTTCAAAGCACCTGAAACATCAGGTAAAAACCAGGACTGGAGTTCCATGTTTACTTCAACTTTCCTTTTTTTTTTTTTTTTTTAAATATATATATATATCCTTATCTTTAGTCATTAAAATATGGTAGATGCTCTGGTCCCAGATACCGAAATTTTTTTTTTTTAATATTTTATTTGGGGCCCCTGGGTGGCTCAGTCGTTAAGTGTCTGCCTTCGGCTCAGGTCATGATCCCAAATAAATCTCTTCTTGCCTTTTGCAGAAGCCATCTAGCTGAGTTCAGAAGTAATATCAAATTTGGGAATGCTGTGATGAAACATAGCTAGATGTCAGGAAAAGTATTTCCTAAAAGACTGTAAAAGTGATCCAGTGGCCTTCGGCCCGACATTGTAACAGTAGCTTCTCCAGAGGCTACTTGGCGTAGTGACTAAGAGCAAGGGTTCCTGGAGCCAGGGTGCCAGGTTGATAGCTCAGTCCCACCACGTACCAGCTGTGTGACTGAGAAGGTCACCCAACTCCCTGGGCCTCACCATCATTGTCTGTAAAGCAGGGATGGTAAAACAGTACTTGGCTTTGTAGCTTGTGGTGGGAATTAATTTAATACAGGTTAAGTACTGTATATTGTGGGTGCTCACAATTCATGTCACTAACAAAATTATTCCCAGCACCTTGCTTACCACTGTGCCCAGGCTTTGGTATCTAGGACTGTTACTAAACATCTCAAGCACATATACTGAGGGAATATTGTATTTGGGGGAGAGTCATCTTTCTGTGAATTTCCAAGGGGAAGAAGCTTAAGGGCCCATTAAGTTGTTAATCATTTTAAGGCACGAGGCCAGCTGGCTCTGAGGTGTTAAAGGGCACTAACTAGTCTGTCAGCTGGGAGTAGAGTTCCCAGCTGAGAGTTCTCACCTTGACCACTGGAACTGGATGAGTTCTAATTGGATTAGCCAGGAAGTTGCCTCCTTTCTGAGACTATAGGCAACATTTGTGAACCAAAACTGGTGTAAGTTTCTTAAAGGAATCCTTAAACATGATGCTTAAAACTAATTAACTCCATACCTTAGAGATCATTGATCATGAAGAGGTTTAAATGGTTATTCCTCAACTTTTTGTTCTTTAGATTCGGTATATTTTCAAGGTATTTAGGACATAGAAAAATGCCCTTTCCCCGAGTTAGCAAGCGCTTAGAAGACAAAGGATTTTTAAATCTCTCCTATAGGGTTGTGCAGGGCTTTGGACATAATAGATGCTTAATAAATGCTGCTTTGATTTCATTTTAATCTTCCTGTTTTGCATGTGACCTAGGTAGGAGGCAGAGCTCATGACCTCAAATGAAACCCCCCTGGCTTTTTGAAGAGCCTCTGCCCTCCAATGGAATGCAAAACTCGTGCCTCATATTAGGTTTGGATTTGTTTGGATTTAAACATTTGCTAGGAATAAAAACACATTTAGGGCAGGCCTGGCTATCACAGGCAAAGGTCAATAGTTGACATAACCTCTTTTTATCTGTGGGGAGATGAGATCTTTTTTTTTTTTTTTTTTTAAAGATTTTCTGTATTTATTTGACAGAGAGACAGCGAGAGAGGGAACACAAGCAGGGGGAGTGGGAGAGGGAGAAGCAGGCTTCCCACCAAGCAGGGAGCCCTATGCGGAGCTCGATTCCAGGACCCTGGGATGATGATCTGAGCCGAAGGCAGACGCTTAACGACTGAGCCACCCAGGCGCCCCGGGAGATGAGATCTTAATGTCATTTATAAGATGCAATTTACTGATCGTTGTGGCTTGTCTGTGTATGTAAACTTTTTTTCTCACAAAAGGAGAAAACGGCCTGCAAAGATGGGGAAATGTTTCCTCTCTTCCAATTCTTACATCCTTCCCTTTTTCTTATGTGTGTATTCAGGGAAATTTGAGGGTATTTTGAAGAGATGGAAAAGTCCCCAACTCATAGAGGACTTCACCAAAACATTGTGTAGAGATTATTGTTTTAGACTGAATATCGGGATGATATTGGTCACTTGTCTTTGAGAGTTTAAGGAATTCTTAAGTCTTCTGTATTTTACAGAACAGTGCTTCTCAGACTCTATTGGGCATATGAATCACCTGGGAATTTTGTTAAAATGCAGATTGTGATTTGGTAGATCTGGAATGGAACCTAAGATTCTGTATTTCTTTTCTTTTCTTTTTTTTTTTTTTAAAGATTTTATTTGTCAGAGAGAGAGAAAGAGCACAGGCAGGGGGAGTGGCAGGCAGAGGGAGAAGCACGCTCCCCACTGAGCAGGGACCCTGACGCAGGACTCGATCCCAGGACCCTGGGATCACGACCTGAGCCGAAGGCAGACGCTTACCCGACTGAGCTACCCAGGTCCCCAGATTCTGTATTTCTTTTTTCTTTTTCTTTTTTTTTAATTTTTAAAAGATTTTTTTTTTAATTTATTTGATAGAGAGAGACACAGCAAGAGAGGGAACACAAGCAGGAGGAGTGGGAGAGGGAGAAGCAGGCTTCCCGCGGAGCAGGCAGCCTGATGCGGGGCTCGATCCCAGAACCCTGGGATCATGACCTGAGCCGAAGGCAGACTCTTAACGATTGAGCCACCCAGGCGCCCCCGGATTCTGTATTTCTGAGCAGCCTCCCGTGTTGCCCTCAGCTGAGGTAGCAAGGCTCAAAAGCAGAGGTTTTCAAATTTGACTTCACATTAAATTACCTGAGGACATTTTAAAAATACTGACACAGGGGTCCCACCTCCAGAGAGTCATTGGCCTGAGGTGTGGCCCCCAATGTCAGGAACTTATCAGTCTCCCCAGGTGATTTTCACGGAGAGTCAAGGCTGTGAACCAGTGCTCAGTCTGAAGGATCTGAAATGTTTCCATTCTTAGTTCACATCTGTGGGGAAGTACCTGTCTCCAAAGTCAAGTCCTCTGTGTGCATTTTAAATTATTACTGTTTTCTGTTACTATTTCTCCCTTCTTTGGACCCCGTGTTTTGAAAGAGCCCCTCTACTAAAGAAACTCCATTTAAACAACTTTGCTGTTTCCCTGTTTTTAACGTAATCAAACCACATAAGCTTGTCAGTCAGACTTCCTGGTGAGCATGAGCTCCCTGGTGTTACCACGCGCAGTTGGCAGACACTCCAGAAAGGCCCACAGCAGAGTCCTGCCCATACTTTCCACGGGCAAATACGGGATTTCCTTTGGACTTTCTGAAATGTCGACAGTGGTTGACTGATCTCCATGTGTGGACCTAGGTCAGAGCCCAGTGATCACATCATGAGAGAGCACCTCAGGTTCTGTTGGTTTGGGGCAGAGCTGTCCCTGGGGTTCAGGTGTAGGAAGCGGTCTCGCAGCTGCCGCGAGCCGAGTTCCTCACAGTCCTTGGTTTCAGGCATTATCTGTCAGCTGCGTTATCTTTTGGCTGCCTTAACACTTGAACGAGTGCACATTCCCCCCCACCATCCTCTCCCACCTCGTGACTTGATACACCGGAGAGCTAGGAGCTTGGGGGAGAGCATGAAGGTCAAGATAGAGGAGGAGGCTTCTGAGAGGAGCTGCATGGGCTGGGATTTGAGGAATGGTACGGGGTCTCCAGCTGGAGAAGGGGGAAGGAGCATTCCAGCGCAGAAAATACTCTTGTGCAAAGATGGCTGGCATGAGAGGCTTCTGGCTGGAGGGTGTTTGTGGCGATAAGCTGAGGAAGCAGTGGAGGGGGTTGGCAGATGAGAAGGACTGCTGAAGTTTGACCCAACGGGGATGGGTGTTGGATGTCCCCGTAAGAAGTATGGTCTTCATCCTGGAGGCTGCAGGCAAAGCACATCTTATCTTTTTTCTCCACAAGAGAGTAACATCTGATGTGTATTTTAGGAATGATATATTCTGGCAGTAGTGTTGAAGGCTAAGTGGGGAGAGAAGGTTGGCAAGAGAATTCTATTGAAAAAGCACGATGATGTATGAGAAAGAACCTGAACTAAGAGAATGGTAGGGGTTCTAGAAGACCTTGTGATTATTTTTAATTTCCAAAAGGAATTAGATGACGGAAGTGTCAGCTGGGAAGAGGTACAAGATTGACTCTAAATAGAATTTGGTACGTTAAGGATGCATTCTATTAGCCCTAGAGCAGTGGTTTCTAAACTTTCGTGTACAACAGAATAACCTGGACGGCTTGTCGAAATTCCAGTTGTTGGGCCCCACCCACATTTTCTCATTCTACAGGTTTGGGTAGGGCCTGAAAATTTGCAAAAGAATGCAGGAAAGGAGCAACAGGAATCTGGAGGGAAAATGAAAGACAAATAACAAGTTGGTAGAACTTAAACCCAACAACATCATTAAAATAAGTGACTGAACATTTCAATTACAAGGCAAAGATCCAGCAGACTGGGCTTCGCCCAACACAATACCCTTACAGTAGATGGATTTTATTTTATTTTAGATGCATTTTAAATATAAAACCATGCATAGGTATAAGGGAAAAGGATAGAATAAGAAATAACCTCAAACAGTAAGCATAAGAAAGCTGGACAGCTACATTAGGATCAAGAGGGCAGAAGCAGAACCAATGGACAACGGCTGTTAGGAAGCCAATTTTAGGTCTGTGGAGCACAGAACTTTCTGGTCCCATCACTGGCCAGCAGTAGGAGGGGCTGCTTTTTAATTACAATAGATGTCCCTGGAGATTGGCAAAAAAGACTAGTCTAGGTAGAGAAAGAACATTCTTGCATAGAGATGTGGATTAGATGACCTTGGTCTCCTTTCTGGAACTAAGATTTGATTATAGTTTATTTTTTAAAAATTTTATTTATTTGAGAGAGAGGGAGCTCATGAGAGAGACAGCACAAGCAAGGGGAGCAGCAGAGGGAGAGGGAGAAGCAGACTCCTCATTGAGCAGGGAGCCCAATGTGGGGTTCGATCTCAGAACCCTGAGATCATGACCTGAGCTGAAGGCAGCTGCTTAACTGACTGAGCCACCCAGGTTCACCTGATTATAGTTTATTTTTTATAATAATTGTGTGGGGTTTTTGGTTTTGTTTTGTTTTAAAGACTAGGATGCAGATATGTGTTCATTTTATAAGACTTAGAAGATATTTAAATGCCCAGAATAAGACAAGCCATTTGATCCTTCCATCCAGAAATATCTATGGCTAGCATTTTGGTACAGAGGCCCAGTAAATCTTTTTAATACACATATTTAATTAAATTTTGATGAAGTGGGTTCCTAACAAATGTACCGTATTGCAATTGCTTTTTTTTTTTTTTTTAAACCTTACACTATATTATAATGTCTCCCCATGTCATTAAATATTTTTGTAAAACGGGAGGGTGAAAGCATATTCAACCTAGGGGAAGATAAAGCACTTAGAAACTAGCTCTATAAATTGAAAATAATAGAGGGGCACCTTGGTGGTGCATTTGGTTAACACGTCTGACTCATGGTTTCGGCTCAAGTGGTGGGGTCTCAGGGTCGTGGGATCAAGCTCTGCTCTGGCTCCTCGCTGAGCGCAGTCTGCTTGAGATTCTTTCCCCTCTGCCCTTCCCCCTGTGCGCATGGGCTTTCTCTCTGAAAATAAATAAAAATCTTTAAATTGAAAATAATAGAAGGGCACCTGAGTGGCTCAGTCGGTTGGGCGTCTGCCTTCGGCTCGGGTTGTGAGCCCGAGGTCCTGGGATTGAGTCCCAAGTCCGGCTCCCTGCTCAGTGGGGAGTCTGCTTCTCACTCTCCCTCTGTCCCTTTCCCCTGCTCATATTCACCCTGCCCCTCTTGCTCTCAAATAAATATAATCTTAAAAAAATAAATTGAAGGTAATAGAGAAGTATTTCAAGTGAAGAGATCCCCACCCCTGCACCCCTGCATTTTTACTATCTCAAGAGACCTCTGTGATTTAGGTAGTGATTACATGTGGAGAAAGAACCAGGAAAAGGAGTAACTGATCTTTGAGTTTGGGTGATGGATACTGGTGGATAACCAAGGGACCACAGGGAGAGGAATGGGTTGGATGGAGTTGGGGTCAGATTAATTCTGGCCCTGTTGAGCGTGAGTTGCTGGGAGTCACCATCTGGCCTGTGGCCATTTCTCAGGCGACTTTGTCTCTTTCCTTCACATCTCTGCCTTATTTGTTTGTTGGTTTGTTTGTTTGACAGAGAGAGACACAGCGAGAGAGGGAACACAAGCAGGGGGAGTGGGAGAAGGAAAAGCAGACTTCCCGTGGAGCAGGGAGCCCAATGCGGGGCTCGATCCCAGGACCCTGGGATCATGACCTGAGCCGAAGGCAGACGCTTAACGACTGAGCCACCCAGGCGCCCCCTCTGCCTTTTTTTCTTTCTTTTTTTTTTTCACTACTGTACTTCGCATACCACCTGTTACTGTGCACACTCACTGGTTTTGCTAGTCAAAAATTTAAGGAAGCAGGTGTTAAGATGTTTATTGCTGTTCATTACAGTTAAACACATTACAAAGATAATGACATTTTTTAGTTTTATGTTACTCATGTCCCTCCTGATCTGCTAATTGGAAGCCTTTTTAAAATTCTGCCTTCTGCTTTTATTCCCAGGAATGGAACCACCTCTAGCCTTCCTCTCTCAGTTCTTTCCCATCCCTTCTTTGGGGAGGGAGACATTGTCTCCTTTACAGAGAAAGCGCCCTTTGCAGACTCAAGCAGCAGCTCAGGCTGAATGATAGGTGTCTCTTGGCATCTCCAGGGTGATACACTTTCCACTAAGTGAATGATGCATTTTGGACAGCCTTCCAAGTGCCTTTTCATACCTAGGATCATGTTTCTGGGCAGCTGGGAAGAATGAACTTGGAGTTGTGGAGAGAGGTTTGGGCTGAAGGTTAAACTTTTGGAGAGTCATTGATGATATTGTCCAAGACCACATACAGAGACTGAGAGTTAAGTGAAGTTTTCTAATGTCTTATAATGAATTCTGGATGTGTGAGCAGAAAGAATTATAAAATGAGTCCCCCCCCAGATAGAGTGGCATCCTAAAAGTCCACAGAGGAGACCTTCAAGGAAGGTGGTCACTGGCATTATAAATGAAGCCGACTTCTCTTCATTTAGGAAGTTTGGCTGGGATGGCAGGAGATTGGTGATAGTTTTTTTTTTTTTTTTTAAGATGTATTTAGTGAGAGCTCGAACAGGGGGAGGGGCAAAGGGGGAGAGGGCGAAAGAGGGGGAAAGAAGGAGACTCCCAGCTGAGCAGGGAGCCTCATGTGAGGCCTGATGCAGGGCTCCATCTCACGACCCTGAGATCACGACCCGAGCTGAAACCAAGAGTCAGATGCTTAACTGACTGAGCCACCCAGGCACCCCAGGTGATAGCTTTTAAGAAGAGGAGACTGATATATTCTAGAATTGAGATAGAGAAAAGTAGATGAGCCTGGAGCATCTTGTAGGACCAGAAGGTAGGGAAGTGCTCAAAAGACAAAAGGATGGGAGCAAATCAAAGGGACAAAGAGCTAACCTGAGAGCACCCAATGGCCCGGGCTGGAACAATTTGATGAATAAAGTAAATCATGTAGCACTGAATTATGACCCAAAGGATAAAATAATCATGGGCCCATACTGATATAAAGAAGTGATTATATAAGTTAATAAATGGAGAAGAAGCAAATCTTTCCCACAGAAGAATTCCAGATAGGATGTATAGATAACCACCACACTCTATAGGAGGTGGAGTGTAATTCCCGCCTTCCCTTGAAGGGCAAACATCAAATAAACCCAGATTGGTGGAGGAGGGGAGGGAGACATTCCACAGCACACCTGGCCTGAACTCCTCAAAGCTGTGAAGGTCATGGAAAGCCAAGAAAAATGGAGATACTGTCACAGAGTGTAGTGTGTGATACCCTGGATTGGCTTTTGGAACAGAAAACATTAATGGAAAAACTGAATTCAAAACAAAGTCTGGAGTTAAGGAATATACCAGTGTGGATTTCTCAATTTTGGCAAATGACAAATAGAGCTATAAGATGTGAAAACGGGGGAAACCGACTGGGGAGGTATATGGGAATTCTTTGCCACTTTTCCGTAAATCTAAAATTATTCTAAAATTAAAAAAAAATTTTTTTAGGGCGCCTGTGTGGCTCAGTCATGCCTTCGGCTCAGGTCATGATGCCAGGGTCCTGGGATCAAGTCCCGCATTTGGCTCCCTGCTCAGCAGGGAGTCTGCTGCTCCCTCTGTCCCTCACCCTGCTCGTGATCTCTCTCTCTCTCTCAATAAATAAAGTCCAAAAAAAAATTTTTTTTTAAGGCGGTGTGTGTGAGTGTGTGTGTGGGGGGGGTTTGTGTGTTTGTCTTGGGGTGGGGTTTTGGAAATTTAAGATTGTTTGCAGGCTGCGAATAAGTCATTGGTATGGAAGGGCAGGCGTCCTGGGGAGGGTGAGGGGGGGATGCTCTAACAATGCACAAATAGAAGGAGACATGGAAAAGTGTAAACCAGAAGTAGAGAAAAAGACATTCATTCAGTCAAGAGTGAGCTGAAGTTGGGCAGTAGTCCTAAACGTTTTTGCTTATGTACGGCCCCCCACCCCAACAGAATGTTGAAAAACTGCAAGTCTTCATTTTCAAACCTATGAGAGAAAATCTTCCACCTCATTTTGTAATTCTGTATAGCTAGATAGAGAAGGCATGGGCCTTGCTACAGGTCAGTTCCTGTAGTGAGGTTCCTTTAATGAGGAATCACCCATGAATATTTCTTGATTTGAGCTCAGGGATTCTCCCACATAGATCTGTTCCTTTGGGGCCTCAGAGTTGTTTACACCCTGGAGCACTGTACCCTTGATTTGCAATGAGTGAGAGGCCTGCTTTTCTTGTTCAGGTAGGGAAAGGCAAGTGGGAAGTGAAAGGAAAGCCTGAAGAGGAAGTTAGGGCCTTAGAAAGAGATTTATGTGAAACCTTTGCCCTCATACCTCTTGTGAATTTCCTTGGCCCCCCCCAGTTTGAAGACTACTATAGTGGAGAACCTGAGAGATGTGGAATAAAGCTTTGGAATAGTGCCTGGTAAAGAAAAGGGTTTTCTCAAGCCCCGTGAGTGGAGGACTACTTTGTGTTGAGGTCATAGCTGAAGGGGAAGTCCGTTAATTTCCAGTGATGCTTATGATACTGTTTGCCCTGCTAGCTCTGCCCTCCTTGGACTGCTCATCGTTTTTCTCCTCCTTTGCCTCTTCTCCCTTTTCCTGTGTCTACTTTATTTGAGATCTTCCAGCGGCAACCTTGAGCGGTCTTCTTTTCATGAAGTGAGTTTTGCAGTGTCCTCATTAAACAACATCCCATTGAAATGAAGTAGCAGTTCATAGGAGATTTGACCTATGTAACTTTTAGACCCAAAATGCTATTAAAGAGTAGAATCATTGAATGACTATTGTGGACCAAATGCATAGTACATTGAATGAGGCATTTTACAGTTTGGATTAAGGCAACCTGTGTAACCTTTTTTTCTCTCCCCGCCCCCCCCTTAATTTCAACTAAGGTATGTTAGATTTTGCATTCTAAATTAAAAAAAAAAAAAATGTAAATATATATATATTTCTAAACATATGTCTGTATATTTTGCCAAATAGATAATGGAGCACTGGAAAGATGATGCTGTTTTCACTCTTGGATAACAAGATCTAGTACATATTTGTGATTATACTTACAGTGTGTTACACATGCCATATGTTGTTGCCACTATATGTGTTCAAGTGTCATTTATAAAGGCCATTAACTTAAAGAGCCAATAAGAAGATAGCCTTGTGATTCAAGAACTTTTGGATTGTAAAATAGTCTGTCCCACTCACCTTATAAATTCTACCTTATGTATTAAATCGTGTACCTTTTGGTTTGAGCATACTTGGTCACTGTAGGATTAATTCAGAAAATGTAGACTGATTAGCATATTCTCACTGTACAGAGAGAATTCTTATTTTGTTGTATAGATGATGTTTTGGTGTCATGTAACATCTTTTTATTTTCATTAGCAATTCTTCACTGCACTGGGCAGTTAATAAGATAGCTCCAAGTTTTTAAAGGGTCAGTGAAGATTGACAGGTGATCTTACCTCTTGACTTGTAAGCTAAGCTGGGTCTATGAGCTGGTCCAGTTTGAGCATACTTAAGGGCTCAGCAGTTCTTCACCTAAAGTCTACAAAACCTCAGGGGGCTCCTGTGGTGGGTGCCAGGGAGATCATGAACACATCAAAGTATAACAGATGTATGCATGGGGCTTTCTCCTCAAATTTCATCCAAAAACCAAAGAATTTTGCACCCCTCTACGCCCCCAAAGGTTAAAAATGTTGTCTTTGTTCAGTTTCATTACTGAACAAGTCTGTGGTTAGGACAGTGTGGTGTTTTCAGAACGCTTGGAAGTAGTAATACCCATGTTTGTATTGCTGTACTTCAGCCACAGACAGTATCTAATTCCAGAAAATTTCTCTTGCACTTTCCTCTAGTATTTTTAGATCTGTTACGAGTCGAGTATAAGCCCGCTTCAGTTTTAAATTACCCTCACTAATTTACGAACAGTTTTGACAGCCTGGGTTATCTCAAGGTGTAATCATGATCTGGTGATTCCCTTTTTCCTTTTGGGTGACTGTTTGCTGTATTCTTTCATTTCTTCATATTTAAATAGTGCCAGAATAATTAACACAGTTCACAGAGGAAACATGTAATTTTAGTATTACTGATGTTACATTTCTAGCCTGTGGTAAATGGAGACTGTGAGTAAATGCTCTTATGAAATACTGTTTCATCTTACTTAGATGTCTGATACCAATTTGTTTAAAGCACAGATGATCCTAGTTAGTATTGAGAAGAACAAGAGAAAAACTGGGGGAAATGGCAAGCAGAAAATTCTTAGGAGTAGACTTTTTTCCTGAATTTATACTTTCCTGAATTTATACTTGTTTCCTGAATTTATACTTCCTTGAAGGTTTATCACTCTATGAATATATGCATGCAGTGATATTTTATTGTTTGATAGAGGTCGCTGACAATGAAGATATATGCGGTCCAACCGTGATCCATAAAATGATTCAGGGATTATAAACCAATAGTGAATCAAAAGCTCTTAACATTCATTTCTAAATATGCATGATCTAGGGAAGTTGTTCTCACTTAGAAGCAGACAAGTATTACCTGGAGAATGTGCTGAAATGCATATCCCTGGGATCTCAACCCACAAGGACTTTGATTCAGTAGTTCTAGACTCCACGTTTTTTTTTTTTAAGATTTTATTTATTTACTTGACAGAGAGAGAGAGACAGCGAGAGAGGGAACACAGCAGGAGGAGTGGGAGAGGGAGAAGCAGGCTTCCCACCAAGCAGGGAGCCCGATGCGGGGCTCTATCCCAGGACCCTGGGATCGTGACCTGAGCTGAAGGCAGACGCCCAACGACTCAGCCACCCAGGCGCCTCTCCACTGTGTTTTTAACAAAAGTCCCAGGTGATCTGACCATATTTTTTTTTTTTTTAAAGATTTTATTTATTTATGTATTAGAGAGCGAGAGAGAGAGAAACAGCATGAGAGGGGAGAAGGTCAGAGGGAGAAGCAGGCTCGCCGCTGAGCTGGGAGCCCGATGTGGGACTCGATCCCAGGACTCCAGGATCATGACCTGAGCCGAAGGCAGTCGCTTAACCAACTGAGCCACCCAGGCGCCCCCTGACCATATTTTTTCAAAGCTGATGTAGGTGCTAAGGGACTAGTTATAAGAATATTACCTGTAATGCAAGAGAAGCCATGATGAGTGTGGAGAGGTGAGGGGGACAATAAAGTATTAGCAAATGACATGGAAGTTTGTGCCCCACAATTATATTAAGAACCCCAAAGAGTTTTATATATATGGGTTTTATCTATTGATACTTACTGTATTAAAAATTAAAATTGAGGGACGCCTGGGTGGCTCAGTCAGTTAGGCATGTACCTGTGGTTCAGGTCATTATCCCAGGGTCCTGGGATCAAGTCCTGCATCGGACTCCTTGCTCAGTGGGGGGCCTGCTTCTCCCTCTGTCTGCTGCTCCCCCTGCTTGTGCTCACTCTCTCTCTCTGACAAATAAATCAAATATTTTATTAAGAAAATTAAAATTGAGGGGCACCCTGGTGGCTCAGTCGTTAAGCATCTGCTTTTGGCTCAGTTCATGATCCCAGGATCCTGGGATTGAGCCCTGGCATTGGGCTCCCTGCTCAGTGGGGAGCCTGCTTCTCCCTCTGCCGCTCGCCCTGCTTATGTTCCCTCTCTCGCTGTGTCTCTCTGTCAAATAAATAAATAAAATCTTTTAAAAAAATTAAAATGGAGATATTTAAAATGTTAAATATTTAAAACAATAAACCCATTATTAATTTAAATACTTTCTTACTGAAAAAAAAAACTATTTCCAAAATAAAATAAATTAGTAACAGTTATGGCATTATTTTACGTTTATACAAATCTCTTTACTGTTAACACAATAGAAAGTCAATACAAGTGAAGGCAGCTGGGTTCTTATATATGCTTCTGTATTCAATCTGCTGCAATGTTGTTTTGGTTGAAATCTATGAAGAAGATCCAGCCTTACACAGAAAAGGGGGGCAGGATTTTCATGCCTCCTTTGATATTATACCAAAACTCTACAAGTCATATTTTCTTAAAGCTTAGTTGCAACGCGGAATCTGAAATCCTGTCACTGAAGTGTTTTTGTTTTGTTTTTTTACTTTGATACATTAGAATCCATTGATCTGTCTTACACTTTCCGTGAATCTTCTGCCCATGCATGACTTTGTACCAAATAGAAGATATTGGTCACGAAGTTATGCAGATCTTCTAAAATCACATTTATTTCCCTCATCTTGTTTACTGGAGCCCAGGAGTGCAAGAACACCTGATAGGGAGGGGCCCAAACAGACCAGGTTCTGCCACTTGACACTAAAAATATCTAAAGGCGGAGAGACCAGTGGTGGTGAAACAAGAAAGGAATTTCAGTGAGGTCAGCAGTGGGAAGACAGAAGACTTAATGTCCTAAGAATGCCTCCAAGGGGGGCGCCTGGGTGGCTCAGTCATTAAGCATCTGCCTTCCACTCAGGTCATGATCCCGGGGTCCTGGGATCGAGCCCCGCATCGGGCTCCCTGCTCCACGGGAGGCCTGCTTCTCCCTCTCCCACTCCCCCTGCTTGTGTTCCCTCTCTCGCTGTCTCTCTCTCTGTCAAATAAATAAATCTTTAAAAAAAAAAAAAAAAAAAAAGAATGCCTCCAAGGTGCTGAGAATACGTATAAGTTTATAGGGGGAAACCGCAGAACAAAGATCAGTAGGTACCTGCTGCAGCACCACTGGTCTGCTTGACTGTTGTCTTGGGGTCAATCGTGTGGGGTCTTGCTGGTGCCAGGGGAGTAGTTTATTGCTTGAGGGGGTAGTTTTGGTTCCCACCATGGGATGTTTTGCCTGCTGGGTTTTTGCCTGAGTTAACAGATAAGCTGGAGGGGAAAACAAGGCCATTAAGAGGAAAAGGTTGAAGGCAAAATGGAGTCAGGGCAATGCCTGGGTCCTCCAAATCCTCACTGTCACGCCATCATTCCATTTCAATGCAAGGAGGAGGGACGACAGTCCTAACTACTTCCCGCGGACCAAGGATAATGTAGGAATTCTGGAATGGAAGATTTTGACAGGTTAGGAGCATTTTGTTTCTTGTGTTCCCGCTGAGGAGGACAAAAAGGGCATCTCCGAGCTAGTACAAGCGTGGGCTTCTGTGTGACAAATACAAAGTCAGACAACAACCAAAGAGAAGAACAAGAAATACAGCAATGCTTAACAGGGCATATTTCCGTTTAAAAGGAATCAAATTTAGTCGACTGCTGAAAGGATCTAGAACTAGGGCATCCCTAGTAGTTACGTGTTTGTTTAAATCTTTCACGGCTTCCATTACATTTTTTTGAGTAATTTGGAATAGAGACATAACATTCTATTTTAATGAGAGGACAGGTTCCTCCTTGGGCTGCAGTCAAAATGTCAAGGATTATCCAGTTTTGAAGGGCTACCTTTTGCATTTGTGTGGTTTCATCATTTAGGAGAGTGACTGCGTGCTGCGTTTACATAAAGGTGGCTGTTGTATGCTTGGCTAAAGCCCCCCACATCGATAGAGGCAGTTCCTGGGACAAATATGGCTAAGGGATAAAACCATCAAGAAGCCCTCTTTGCCTGATGTTGAGCTTTAACAATATCCCAGTTAAGAGAAATCACTGGGATTTAACTTTAATCGGTGGAAGATAACTTATCCCCAAGTGCATCAGCTAATCCAATCATAAGGAAGGTAAAGCCATCCATTATTTTCCACAAGTCTGTAGCTAACCCCATAGAGTGGGGTACACTTGGCTTGTAAGGAGCAATTTTTGCCCTCCCAGCCACATAGAATCCGTCAAGGTGATAGTTGAGTTACACAATTGTCAGGAAGTTGATACCATTGCCTGAGATGATCCCTGAATACTATCTAGCTTTTTATTACATGGGGGGGGGGGCAGCTTTACTCCATTAGACTTGCTCAGCAGTTAGCTACTCAGTTCCACCATGTAATTCATTTCCCACACGCGGGGTAGGGGTAGTGGGGGGTGGTGGTGGTGTTTATCTGTTCCTTTACTAAGGCAAACACATGTTGATGAGCTGCAACTTCCCACCAGGGGAACAGAGTATACCCAAAGAAATATTCACCTCCATCTCATATTTCCCCAGGGAGGTCCTATGTGACCTGTGTGAATAATTTGAGAGAGCTAGTCTGATGGGCAACCTCAGACTTAATGTGGACTGAGAAGGGAGTGGTAAGAACTCCTAACGAGCAAGTGCGTGCCTCCCATTGTCCAGCTGTTCAGTCATATGCCCATGGGTCCTTTTATTATCCCCACAGAGTAACAGGCTTGAAGATTGTCTATACATGAGTTATTGTGACATTTCTCTGAAGTTTACCTCAAGCTGTATAGGCTAGGTGAACAACAAACCTTTAAAGACAATCAAAACTAGAATCTAACATCCACAAAAGTGTGTTATTGAGACATAATTTTTCTCTCTAAAATCACCCTCATTTCCAACAAAGATAGCCAACTTAAGACTAGTTTGTAAAACAAGTCCAGTTTTAACAAACTTGGCCTAATTATTTACATAAGCACAGGAAGAAAAGTAATTGGCCATATAAGTTCTTTTAAATCTGCTTTGCTGGAACTTTTTTTTTTTTTTTTTTACACAGAGAGAGCATAAGCGGGGAGCAGCAGAGGGAGAGGGAGAAACAGGCTCCCCACTGGGCACGGAACCCAATGCGGGGCTCAATCCCAGAACCCTGGGATCATAACCTGAGCTGAAGGCAGATGGCTCAACTGATTGAGCCACCCAGGCACCCTTTGCTGGAATTTTTTTATAAGGAATTTCAGATTGAACTTTTAATAGCCTCTCAAGGCGAGAAGTCAAGCCACATACTTGCCATCAGATCCTACTGCAATACCTGTAGATTTGAGTGAATTCCTCTCTTCTTGAGGTTCCCCAAGTATCATAAGTTTCCTGCATCTGCCAGGAAGTGACATTCTTCACTCACTTGGTAAGGCTGCTGGGAACTCTGTAAGCAAAGTATTGGGGAACATCTCCAAGGGGGTCTATTGGCTCCATAAAATCAATTTCAGTTCCTTAAAGCTGTGTGGTCATATCTGAGTCTATGTATGTCTCTCTCAAATATGACATTCCACTCAAAGCCTTGGTAATATAACCAGTGTTTCCAATGGTGTTCCGTTATAAGGAGAACAGATTCTTACTGAACTTATGTAAACAATTATAATTGTTATGAAAGAAAGAATACTCACTGAGGGTTTCTGAATTCTAGAGGGTTCAGATAGGGAGAAAAGATTAATGTTTCCATTTGCTCACAAAGGACTATTTTATCATATTTCTGTAAGTCATAGATATTTTAAGAGAAAAAATGTCCTTAAGTCTGGAAGGGAAAAAAAAAATCTGGAAGAGCAAACATTAGAGAACCAGCATTGTTTCAAAGGAGAGTCATAAAAACTGTAATCATCTTCCTCAATTCATTCACTTCCTTGTTATTAAATCTTGTTCTGTTTGAATGCTACGTTTCCATTAGTTTTGGAAATTCTTACGCAGTTTAGTTTTGTGATCTTAAGGATATCAGAAACCTGTATTTGTCAGAAGTCCTTTTCATGAATTTCCTTGAAGATGAAACATGTTTTGGGAGAGCATCAAATACAATAATTGTAAATGACAAAAGACTCAAAGATGGACCTGGTTAAAGATCTGATGAGAGTTCATTATAATGCAGTTGACAAGGAGATCCACTTCTTTCTGCGACACATGGCATTTCAATAAGTAGAATGTCAAGTGATGACCTTATACCGGGACATACTAAAACTTTAAGAATTTCCTATAATTTATAGGACAGAGGGACACCTGGGTGGCTTAGTCAGTTAAGCATCTGCCTTCGGCTCAGGTCATGATCCCGGCGTCCGGGAATCGGGA
Source organism: Neomonachus schauinslandi (assembly GCF_002201575.2). Taxonomy (NCBI): domain Eukaryota; kingdom Metazoa; phylum Chordata; class Mammalia; order Carnivora; family Phocidae; genus Neomonachus; species Neomonachus schauinslandi. The sequence continues at coordinate 133,252,328 of NC_058404.1, read as the reverse complement.
ATCTTATTGGCATCGGGGGCATTGGCATCGGGGCTCCCTGGTCAGCGGGAAGCCTGCTTCTCCCTCTGCCCCTCCCCCTGCTCATTCTCTCTTTCACTCTCTCTCTCAAATAAATAAATAAAATCTTAAAAAAAAAATTTCTAGGACAGTTATAGCATTTGCCCATGCAATTTAACCTAAGGAGGTTTATCATCATTTGTTTGACAATGCTTCCCATGTAACTTAACATACCAAATAAACAAGCCTAATGAGTCAAAAAGACTTCATTTAGAATTTGAATTTTGGGGAAGTTTTGTTAAAAACCTCAGGGTTTTTTTTTAATTTATTTTTTTAAAAACCTCAGGTTTTAAAGCAACATGCCTAGATAGAATTAAAAATCATTATAAAGCATAACATTTAATTATCTATTTAATCAAAGTGGCAATAAGAGATTCTACAGAAGGTTACATAGTTGCTAGCAAAACTTAGCTCCTTTAATAATGAGAAATTTTAACCTTAAGTAATCAAAGACCTGATAAAGACAAAATCTTGAAACTTTGGTTTTCTGGGCAGATAAAGAAAAAAAACTTTATAATTTCTTATCAAAAGTAGACCAATAATCTAAGAAAACATTGTCATTTTAACAGAAAGAAAAAAAACCCCCAAATTCCAATCTTATACCAGTGTTCTTTTAAAATTCATTCATTCCAATCTTAGTCCTGAACACGCACAAAACTGTTTTCCAAAGATTCCCCTTCACAAACCTTCCACAGGGGTTTGGTTTTTGTTTTTGTTTAGATTCATATTTTATCCTAAGTTTTCTCTCTCTAACCAGTCTCATTCTGGGACAAAATTACTTTTTTTCCTCAGCAAAAATGTACTCCCATTCTCCTAACCTTTCTTATCAAAAACACATCTTACTTTCCCTACATAGAGAGTGGCTCTCCTTATCATGTCTAGCAGTCTTAATTACGTGTATCCGAATTCTGACTCTTAGAAACCTTAGTCTCCAGTGAAAACTTTAGTGACTGACTGTGAACTGTTACACCAGAATTCTTTAGGTTGGCAAATTTATGAATATATTTCATAATTTTTAGGAACGTGTTTTTTCATAGTACAACTTTCATTGAAGCATAAAATATGTTTACTAGTAGACCCAACTATCTTTAGTTTCTTTGTAATAAGAAGCCAAAAGCAGATAAACCTGTGTCTAGTAATTAATGTTTCAGTATTTTATTTTATTTGGAAAAGACTTGCATATACAATGAGTTCAAACCAATTTGTTACTTAACTAACGGAATTTCAAAGTTAGGTTACCAAAGATTTCGAAAGCTATTTAAAAGTTTACTTATAGGGGCGCCTGGATGGCTCAGTTGGTTAAACGTCTGACTCTTGATCTCAGCTCAGGTCATGATCTCAGGCCCCATGACTGCCTCTGGGCTCAGTGGGGGATTCTTTCGCTCTCCCTCTGCACTCCCCTCCCCCCCCACTCTTGAGTGCGCTCTCACTCTCTTTCTCAAATAAATCTTACCAAAAAAAGTTTACCTATAAACCTTTTTAAAAATCTACTTGCTTTTAACAATTACCCATGAAAACTTCATGAGAGAGACTAAATTAGCCATCACTTTGAGTCATCTTTTTGCTGACAAATTGTAAGAGATAACATGAGCTTATTTGACCTTGAATAAACCTTGGTAGGATGAGTTTTATATTTAATTCTGATAACTCTAAAGACCTGTCTTTTTTAATTAAACCAACAGCTTTGCATTAGCTTTGATACCGGGTGTGCTGCACCTATGTTCACTAAACAGTCCATCACTTTGTTCCCCACTGTCAGTTTTACCTGGGGCTCCTGTGGGGAAATCTGAAGTGGGTGGGTTGAGTCTAGGGGAGCCCCTGGATGCCTTCATGCGGATTTGGGAGGTTACCTCAGTTCGAACCTCATATAGAGGGGGCCCAAAAGCTTGGGGTGCTTTGGCACTGGAAGCACCAAGGATAATGAAGGAGCCACCTGTGCGAGCCAAACAAGTGGTGATGTAGGAACAGGAGGGGGTGGGGGAGGTGGTGGCAGAGGTGGCAGGGGTGCCCCCAGCAAGGCTGGAGGTAGATTGAAAGTTTGGACTAACATTCCTTTTTCTCCATCTCCTGTCTCTTCCCCTTGCAAAACAGACTTTTTTCTCTGGTTGCTTTTTAGCCGTCTACATCATTTATTCAAAATATGTCCTAATGAACTTTCTTTGGAAACAGAAGTATCTCCCATCTTCCTAGGCAGAGGTTCAGAAAGAACACAGAAGAAACACTAAATGAAGCTCAGAGTACCTCTGTTAGCATTCATTCTTTCCCAAAAGTCGGGGTTTCACTGGCTGAACCAAACAGCTTCTAGACAAGCTAAGAGAGCCAAATCAAAACCCCCTCTTTGGGGGTGGTCACTGAATGGTAGGAAGAACTCTAAGAGAGCCATTCAGTACCATCTTTCCTCTGAGCTTAACATATACACAGGCCACGTGGTGGAACAGTAAAATACCATCTTCTTTTTAGTCATAGGTTCATAGCTAAAAATAGACTAGTCAGCCAATATTCTCCTTAGGGGGCTGTGAGAGGGTATAGAAATAGCACTTCCCATTCTTACACAAACTTCAAGAGATCTTACAAACACATATCCTGACTTCCGTACTTGCTACTCGTCCCTTCTCCTTTTCTAATGGTACCTCTAATGATGAATTCTATAAATTCCTTGTTGCAAATCATATGAACAAGCCACGCAAGCTCAGAATGGTTCCCAGGAGCTCAGACAACAGGGAACTAGGGAAGGACAGGGTCCAGCATGCACTAAGGAGGAACTTACCAGGAACCAAATCTTTCAGGGCCCACTTACCCTCAGTTCATTTCTCTGCTTCGCCAAACGTGGCTAAGGCAGTTCGTGCCTATCTGGGGCGAGCGAAAAGGAGTGTCCCCAAAACAAGTTTTCGCAGCTGTCAGAGACTGTTCTCCTCACTCTCCCTGCCTGAGGTCCGTAGTGGTTGTCTCCTACCCGTCATAGTCCCTGATTTGGGAAATGAACGGGCGAGCCCTGAGCGCCCTGCCTCCAGCTGCTCCATCCGGGGATCCCAAGAGGGCTGGACAAAACGGAAGCACAGCTTCTGGCCGGCTCACCAGAAAATGTGTTACGGGAGGCCAGGGGGGCGGGAGCCCCTGCCCCCGGGGGGGGGGGGGGTTGGGTGGCAAACACACCAGGTTCTGCCACTCACTGCTAACGAAATCTAAAGGATTAGAGACCAGGGGTGGTGAAACAAGAAAGGAATTCATTTCAGTGAAGCCAGCACCAGGAAGACAGTGGGCTAATGTCCTAAGAACTGTCTCCAAGGTGCTGAGAATACATCTAAGTTTATATAGGGAAAACGCAGAACCAAGATTTGTGGGTACTCTGCAGCTGAGCAGCAAAAGGTCACGTTGATTATTTCTTGGGGGTCAATCTTGCAGGGTCTTGCTGGTGTCAGGGCAGCCAGCCCTTGTTTCTTGAGGGGGTAGTTTCGGTTTCCATCACTGGATGTTTTGCCCACTGGGTCCCTTGCCTGAGTTAACAGATAAAGCTGGAGGGGGGGAAACACAACAATTAAGAGGAACAGATTTGAGGGCAAAATGGAGTCAGTCAAGGCTATAACTGGGTCCTCCTTCAATCTCACTGGAAAAAGTCTTTTAATTATTGGGAAGCTATAAAGCTCACAGTGGCAGATGTAAAGTTTTCCAGAATGCTTGAAAGCTCAAATCTTATCATTGGCAATAAATACTGTCAGTTGTTTTCCTTGAGGAAACAGATTCACTTTGTTCATTTTTGAGAAAATGACTGCCAAAAACCCAAGTCAGAAAAACCACAGTTCATCAGTTGTTCTTGCACGTAAAAATGGTAGTCCGTGAAAAAAAAAAAACAAAACAGCTGGTTTATCTCGCAACTCAATTACACACGTGCTTTACTTCCAGACGATTGTACTTCACTCTGCAGGAGCAGAGTGGATTGTGTGTACTTCTCATTTTGTCACAACGTCACAAAAAAGTCAAAAACCTCTGCTCGAGGCCTTGTTGAGATTTGACAAAAGTAGTAATTCCTACTGCTTGCTTCATTAAGGACCTTCTTAAAGGACACTTGTTTTAACCGCTAGCGTGTGGTGGTGGAGAATGCGGTGTCACTAGTTCCGTTTGCAGCCACTGCCTTGGTTGGTGCTAAGGCGCCTGCAGTTACCCCACAATTGCTTTTGCACCATTAGTGCAAATGTCAGCGCAGTGAAAAAGACAGATCATATCTTTGTGTTACTCTAAAAATAGTTTTGACCTCTGAGAAGTTCTTGGGGACTCCCAGGAGTCCACTAATCACACTTTGAGAATCACACATAAAGATACATTGGGCCTTCCTCCCAGCGTTGTATTTTTTCTTGCCAGAGGTCAACACGTCCATTCCGTGGCTTGTTAGTAATACAGTCTGGACTATCTGTTCGTGAGGTGGACAACACTGCAATGGTTCCAGGTAGAGCTGAGGAGTCTCCAGGACAGGCATTCATTAAGAGTTTCCAGTTCGGACATTGTGCTGCTGGATCCCCGGGAGATACTGTAGCACAGCCTCCCTCCCTCTCTGCCCACCTGAGGTTTGTCCTGCTTACCTTTAGGCACTGTTTAAATGCCTTCCCTGGTGCTCTTAGTACGACCCGTTTTCTCGTTTGTACTTCTTACATAGTGTTTACTACATTGTTGGTTTGCATCCTCAGTGATTGTTCTTTAAATGCCAACCCCAAAATGAGTTACTGTTTACTCTGTAATCTGTATGTTGTCCAAAAAAGGGAAGGGCGTTTTGTAAATGTTTTCTCAATGTAATGAAATCAAAACTGAAAGCGAACAAAGTAAAACAAGGGTGCGTTAGTTGCACATTTCCTGACCGCAAGCATTGGAATGATCTAAAGTAGCGACCGTGGTTTACTGCTGGTGGTTTTATTCCTTGCTCACTGCAGCCTCTTGGGGCCCAATATTCAACAAATATTCAAATTGGAGCTGGAGTTCTGAGCGGCCGGGTACTGTGTGTTCCCGCGGTGTGTTTGTACATTGTTTAAAACCTGGCAAGAGAGCACTAGCCAGGAGCCTGCAGGCGGGGCTCGGCTGCGAGCGAGCGAGCAGGGCTGCGCCGGCGCTCGGACTAGATGCCCCCGCTCGGCGCAGCCTCCGGCTCGGGCTAGCGGAGCGCCGTGCCCATTTAAGGAGGTGGACCGTACCACCAGAACTTTCTTGACAGGGGGTGTTCAGGCGAACTCGGACAACTTTCAGTGAGCCAAAAGACGATTTCGCTTCTCTTCTAACGCTGGCCCGAGTTCTAGTGCCGCTCGGTGGGAGCTGTGCGCTGGTGGGCTGTGGACGTGGGCTTTTTGGGTTTCCCTTCTGCGAAATCGCCCCGAGGGCTCTCACTGGCTCTGAATTCGGACGCGACGTTCCCGGAGCTGGTCCAAAGTGTAGTTCGCCTGCAGAGGCCCCAGTGCCCGGATGTCCATCAGGATTAGTGCGAGCCAATACGGTCGGAGCCCGAGGCTGAGCTGAGAACGCCCGGGCTCGGGAGCAGGTAGTCCCGTAACACCGGGGAGTCGCGCAGGAGAGACGGTCCCCGCCCGGCCCCAGCAAATGGTGAGCGCGGCGCTGGCAGAAGGGCCGCGGGTTGAAGGCTCTGATGGACAGAAGTCCTTGAGCTCTGTAAACTGAGTTATGGCAGCCCAGTCAAGGTAAGCAGGGCACCGAGAGAAACTTTTTTAAATGTGTTTGTGGCTAGGGGAATTGAAGGTTGCGGGCAGGGGTGGGGGAGGGAGGGTTGGGGTGCTGCGAGGAAGACCGGCAGGAAGCAGCTTTGTCATTGCTTTCTCATCATTCCCAATGCTGTGGGTCACTACTTAACGTCAGATTTAAAAACAAAAACAAAAAAACAGTTGGGAGAGCATACTGGATAATTCCTGCAGAGGAGAGGGGTTGAGTTAAAGTTAAAAGTTAAATTTCTTCCGTCTTCCAAAATAATTATTTTCGGAGGAATTAAGTTGTTTTAACTTGTTTGCCTTTCCCGAATTTTAATTTAGTTTCTTTGTGCACCTCCCTTTGGTTCTCCGGATTTGGGGGTGGCGGGGAGCTAGTATTTTGATCGGAATTTTAGAAATCAGTGTAAAAACAGCTCGCCTTGGAGAAGGTGGTCGAGAATTTGGCAGGGGAGTGATCGAAAATTTTACTGCTGAAATGTATTCCACATAAAACGGCACAGCTTGCGGACAATCTGCTGAGTAGGCAAAGACTGGGAATGTACCGGGGTTGGTGAGGGGAGAGGATAATGAACTGCAGTTGCTGTCAGAGGAACGCTATTGTAAGAACCTCAAGCTCTGACTTTCTATGGTTGGTTCCCTTTTTTTTTTTTCTTTTGTAATGAGTGTTAAGGAGTGATGACAAGGCATCAGTGATCATTACACGACTGAGACTGTTGTGTGTGAGTTCATTTTAGTTGTGACAGCAGTTGGCGCTAAGGGAAACTTAGAGTTATATAATAAGTTCTTTTTTAACTTTTAGTTTTACTAGAAAGCAGTTTGGTGTCACCTATTTAAAGTAATAGGGCTCTTCGAGTTGATATTTGATGTAGTACAGTCATTTGGGGATGTCTTAGAAGGCTAACTATGTTTCAGGTCTGAAAACCCAGGTGTACCACTAAAAGAAATAGATGCCCCAGTGCTGAAGTTGAAATTCAAGATTTTTTCCTAAGAGAACTTTCTAGGAAGAGAACCAACTACTCCATATAGTGCACCATCTGCTTTATATTTAATCCTCTCAACTCTGTGGTTTATCCCCTGCCCCATGTTCTTGGTTGTTCTAAGAAAGGGGTTCTTGGGACCAAGTAGTGGGAAAACTTAGATGAGAAGCAAAAGTGGCATCTTTGTTTGCTAACCTCTAATGAAATTTAACTGCCAAGGGGATCTTTGGAATAAAGCCTTAGATTAAGATACCTTAGTCTAAGAAACTAAGTAAATACTATCCAACAGAACTCAATAATACAGGCCTGGGATCTGAACTCAGGTGCAAGTGATTTCAATGCCTCAGCTCTTAAACTAAGAATAAAATGAGATAATAGCTAATTGGACACTGCATGCAGTGTGCCAGGCACAGCTGCCTTAATTGGATTATCTCTGATCCTTCTCAGTCACTTAAATAGGTAAGTACTTTTTATTTTTCCCATTTATAGTTGAGGAAATTGAGGCCCAGCCAGCCTGTTTCTCGCCTGAGGTCACATAGGTGGAGCAGTGCCTGACTGGAGCTGCTGAGCAGCATTTCCTTACTTCCAGACTTTCCCTTCAATCCTGAGGGGAGGTGTGAAAAGGGAACTGCAAAGCCTCAATATAAGTGTACAAAAAGCAATTTCTGCTAAAAGTGCTTTGCTACAAAATGGAAAAATCTGAATTATCGGTATGGTAGTTCAACTTGTTAGCAATTGAAACAGGAGGACTGTATATATTCTGCTCTTATACCTGGCTTCAGACATGCCCTTGAACTAGGAACAAAGCCACAGGGCCATGATGGCTGTTGTTTTCTTAGCCTGCATAATAGGAGTGTATCTCACAAGTTGTAAATATTCACTTTCTACAGTTACATCTGGAATGTGGTCTGTGCTCATTTAGACATTGTGGTGGTGTTTCTTTTTTTTTAAAGATTTATTTGAAAGAGAGAGCATGAGCAGAGGGGAGGGGCAGGAGGAGAGGGAGGAGCAGACTCCCCACTGAGCTGGGAGCCCAATGTGATGTGGGGTTTGATCCCAGGACTCTGGGATCTCCATGACCTGAGCCCGAAGGCAGACGCTCAGCCGACTGAGCCACCCAGGCGCCCCTAGACATTGTGTTTTGTGGGACAGTAGATAATCTTTGAGATCTAAAGAGAAGATCGCACATATTTTTGGATTTCGAGGAAACCTCAAGCTAGGTCAAATTGTTGAGAGTAGTGCTAAGAGAAACAAAACCATCACCTCTGATTTATAATCTAGGGTAGTAAAATCTTGCCCAAGTGCCACCCACAGTATCTGTTTGCTCTCGGAACAATTAGTTTGGATTGTTGGACTCATTGGCCCTTAAGATTCAGAGCTCAGTTTGTTCTAAACACGGTTGTTTCATTGTGCACTATTTAAAATAGTTTGACTTTTTTTTTTCTTAGTAGAAGAGGTAGATGAGAACTTCGATGAAAGTGAATTTTGTGGCACTGACAGTGAATACATGAGGTGGCCATAGCACTTTTCTGTCATTGTTTGTCATTGCTATAAGGTAATATTCTTCCATTTGATACTTATGGTTGATATATGACTAATTTTTCATGTGAGTAGGCTAGTCAGTGTATTCCTTTTCTATAGTCAGCTCCTTAAGATGTTTGTCTCACATTTTTGGTATCTCCCGCATAAGCTAGAAGTATTTTGAATGAGGGAGGGACTACCTATTTCTTAGCTTGTGAACCATTATAAATTGAAGTTGACCAGCCCCCTCCCTCATTTTAAACCTAAAAGTAGGGGAGAAAGCACCTAAAAGTAGGAAGTTGATTATTTTGTTTTGCTTTGTAGTTCATTGTTTTCTCCCAGAAGTGGGAGACATCTGTTGAATGAGAGGTCACGTTTGCCTACGTTTTAAAAATTAGATTTTGGGTCAGTATTTTGAAAGCATTTAATATTTGGTTTGAGTATTCATTCGAGTTGTGGAGAAAGGCAGTCACTTAGAAATGCAGTATCAGTTAAAGCAGGACATAAACTATGCCTCAGCTCTCAGATTAGAACCTGTAAACACAACAGATACATTGATTACTTTCTGATGGGAATTATAACAAACTTGCTTTCTTTAATGTGAAATAGTTACAGATCATGGCTTTAGTTTCCAAACTCTGATCTAAGGCACAGAATACTTTATAGAAAGTATACAGCCTGGCATGCCCTCTTTTGAGAGGAGCAAGCCTATGATGGGGAAGGGGGGGGGTGGGCATGGAATCTCAGTAGTTTGAAGATTCATGCTTTTCTGTGAGGATTAGCTTGCTTTAGATTGAGGAGTGTGTTGATGGATAAAACAGAAAGGAGGGCTTTGTCTGGTTCCTCATCTCTGCTAAACCCCTCATTGAAGCAATCTTTGAATTCTAGAAAGGAATATATACATACCTTCACCTACTGCCAGGGATTAACCAGTTTTAAAATGCACCTTGTGCTTCCGGAGAAGCCCTGCCCTCCCCTTTTTCCAGGGGGAAGTGGGAGAGTTGAAATTCTGTAGGAGAGTAGCATCTGGTAGCTGAGCACATCTCAGAAGAAAGCACTTTCAGACAAATTGCAAAAGAAAATTAGGTGTAGTCAGTTCTCCCACAGCGTTTTTGTTTGAATTTGACTGAGGTTAATGTTAATGAAGTTTAAAAAATAATAATAATGAATCAAAGTCAGATTGTTCCCAAGATTATTATGAAGCCAGTTTTTGGTGGATCTCTTTGGTGAGGGAAATTTTTCCATTGCAAAAAGCATTGCCCCCCCCCCTTTTTTTTGCAAAAAGCATTGCTCTTAAACTGGTATAGAATCAGTTTTGCTCTGTCCTCTGCCCTCCTGATTTGTGACCTACTGATTACCTTGGAAGAAAATTCATGAAAGCAAAGAAGCTCTGATTGAGTATGAGCAAATATCAAAGAAGAATGCTATGGTATTTTGGAAAGTGCGGTTCAGAGCAGTGATTTCAAGAGGGAAATAATTTATGCAGTATTTTGACCCAGTGAATGTCTTCATTTTTTCCCCTGTGACGCCATTGTAAACAGTGTCCTTGACAGAAGAGAAACACAGACAGGTCTCTTAAGTGATTTCCTTCTAGTTCATCCTGAGAGCCAGCTGAGCTTCCTGACTCACAGACTACAGCTTCTTCCAAGATAAAGAAGGAGAACTGAGTCATTTTTTTCAGTCAGCTGGTTTATGGGGATGTTCTTTGGCAACATTAATGCAAGTGATCTCTCAAGAGATTTAGGGGATTCTATACGAGAGCATGAAAAGGTATTCAATAGCTGCTTCTATACTCTTGAAAATGGAATTTAGAGAATGCTGCATTTAAGCAATTTAAATTTCATGTATTCTCAGTAATGAAAAATGTTAATCATGGATAAGAGGGAAATCTCATTTTGGTACTGTCCTTTGGTTTGAGCATCCAAATCTATATATATTACCCAATTGCTTTAAAGTGGAGGAATTATAAAGCCAATTATCTTTATTACTGTTTTAGGAAATTTCTCTATTTCGTTTGTTTTCCAAGATTGGCAAATAAACTTAATTTCCAAATCTGTCTTTTAAAAGAGAAAGTCCTGTATGTGAGTTGTAGTGAGAATTACAACCAGTAACGTATTCTGATTTTCCCTCCGTACTAGTTGGAAATACAGTCTACATCTTTAGGACAAAGTTTCTTGGCTCAGAAGTACAAACATAACAAGCTTGGATATCATAATCTCTTGTGGTTCAGTTACATTTTATTGGCATAGGGTGTGTGCGTAACTTTTACAGCAGCTTAAATGATTACCTTTTTTACGTAAGTAAAAAAAAAAATTGGGCAAGATAAAGCTGTAGTATTTTACCTCTGCTTCAGATTGTTAATTTTATTATGAATATACATGTATTCATTTGCTCAGAATAATACAGCAGTAGAATGCACAATAACATCTTGCTCAACTATAAATGTGTCAGGTGGAGCTTAGCTTGAGGCCTCGAGGGGAAAAATAAGATAACTCTTGGTGTTAATGCCCTAGAGACCCTAAAGTAAAAATTAACTTCAAAACAATCCCAAGTGCTGACTTTTTGTCTTGGCAGTGATCAGTGTTGAGAATCTTTCCTCTGTGCAAACTTTTCCCTTTTCCAAGCTATCCACACTGAGTTAAAGCTTAACCCGATGGCCACAAAGCCAGCAGACTTAATCCTGGAAGTCTTGTTCTCTGGTGAATGTGTTTTCTTGTTACGGTTTATTGGCTTTGTTTTTAATTTAACCTGATTGAACGATCAGATTCTTAGGGCTATTACTCAAGCAGTAATTTGGTGTCAGGTGTAATATATTAAGAGGAATCCCAGTAGGGACATCTTGTCAAAAAAACTGAAGCTAGCTGAAGGGGGAAATACATATTGTTGATTGACACCTAAATGGCCATTACTTTGGAATTAAGTATTGTATCTCCAAAGGGCACCCACAGTTTGACCACACTCTAAAAGTACCAAGAATTGTTGTTCCTCTGTAATGGCTCATATGATAATGAATACTTGGAGACTTGTGGGCCCACATGATCCTTTGTTTGGGTGGGCTGGAGAGTTAAGGATGTAACTCTTGACTCACTGGCTTGCCTGTATTTTACCCCAAATGATCTTGCCTTTCTTTTCACTATTGCTTCCTGCTGGATTGGCAATTAGACAAAGAAAAGAATATTTTAGATGCAATGTAGTCCTATTAAGTTCAAGGTTCTCAAACTTGACTAGACACTAGAATCACTAGGAGTGCTTGCCAATGTGCCGATTCTACTCCCCACCTCCCAAGATTCTGATTGGACAGGCCTGGGGTGGAGCTTGGGTGGAGATCTGCTTCTCTGAGGCCAGAGGCCCACCCTACTACCCTTTGTGAAATGGAGTCTGTGTGTGAGAGATATATAAAGTATATCGTGCAATGCAGTTACATTTTGACTTAATATACCCTCATATATACACATGTCCTCCTTCCCCCATTGAAATAGACAAGAGTAGAAAAATAGATCTCCATCTCTATAAATTTATGTATCTGTTACAAACTATAGGGCGCCTGGGTGGCTCAGTTGGTTAAGCCACTGCCTTCGGCTCAGGTCATGATCCTGGAGTCCCGGGATCGAGTCCTGCACCGGGCTCCCTGCTCGGCAGGGAGTCTGCTTCTCCCTCTGAACCTCCCCCTTCTCGTGTGCTCTCTCTCATTCTCTCTCTCTCAAATAAATAAACAAAACTTAAAAAAAACCCAAAAAACAAACTATAAGTGCTGAAGTCTCCAGGTGCACTTAAATTTAAGAAATAAAAGGAAAAGGAAGGTACCAAGAAGTAAAGCCCACGTTTGATCGTGCAGCACTTTCCTAACAGTTGTTTCTTCCCAAGGACCTGGTTATTTAATTTGCCCTTTCCTGTCCACTCTGGGCTGCCTCCCAAACTACAAATGCACTCTCTACCACACATACCCCAGTTTATCAGGTGGCAGATGTTTTTGTTCCCAGGGGAAAAGTTACAACTGTGAATTGGTCAATTATATCCAGACTCTATGAAACTGAAAGGTGGTGGTGGTGGTTTTGTTTTGTTTTTAAAACAAAACATTGCCTGTGTCTACTGTGTTGAACAAATAATGTTCAACAGAATTTTACATGGGGCTCCTCCTACTGGGAAGTAAATATTCAAATTATAGCAGATGTCAGTTCCTGTAACAAAATTCAGGAAACACTTTCTGGTATGTGGGTGTCGTAACTCTTCAGTTCTTGGAACTTTCCTGCAGGAAACTGTCCTGTCAAAGGGGAGCAGTTGATAAAATATGTAGCACAATTCACAAACGGTGTCCTGCAGTGTAATTAAATTTTGATTTGGTGCATATGTTTCTGTGGTCATGACAGAGCCTGGCCTCTCACATGACTTTCATTTTGGATAATGTGCGTCTGGATAGCTTGTTAAATTGCTTCCCTTATTCTTGTTGCCTTAAAAATGCAGGTGTACCTGATTTACTCTGGATGTGAATTTTTGGAAAGTGGTACAAAATTAACCAGTTCCCATTGTTTTGTGTAAAAGAATGAAACCTGTTTCCTAGTTTTGCTGAAATTACATATTTTTTCTCCTGATTGATAAATTAGTATTTTACCATAAACATTTCTAAGTAAGATCGCCTATCTAGTTAAGTTGGTAGCTTTTGTTGTCATGAGTCCATGATACTACGATTTTTGTGGGTTTTTTTTAAAAGGAAAACAGAACCTCTTGGGTTAACATGCTGAATTTTAAATACTTTAAAAGTTTTGTTAAAGGGGGTATTTATTGGTACAAAATTCTGGACAGTAACACATAGCTAACTCATTTTTTTTTCCAAGTAACATTGATCTGCAATTACACTTCTAGGAATTAGGTTTTTCTGTTATTTTATAGTTGGTGTCTCTCCCTTTACCCCCTCACTTCCTTTTAGAGTTAAACCATATTTGTGCTAACTCTCCCATTTTAAAAAGCTGTGTAAATATAAACTTTGTACCACAGGAAAGAAATTAGGCAGCCACATTTACTGACATTAGCATAGTAAAAAGATACAGTGGAACCCAGTATGTTATATTTGTTTCCAAAATCAATTTCTAGCTGAAAATGTTAGAAAGAATAAAGAGATGAGTGTTGTCTGCTTGTCATGTCACTTGTTTTTAGTATAATTCAGAATAACTGATTAAACATAGTTTTTTGTTTTTAAGTGGGAACTGTGCCCAGAAGACCAAAAAGAAAAAAAAGCGCCCTAGATTGGAAGTTAATAAAAGATTGAGTTTGATAATTTTTTTATCATTTTGTTGATAGTGTGGGGTTTTTGTTTTTAAATTTCATGACAGGTGCCTTAGTCTTACAAACAGCTTTGTATTTTTCTTAAGAGTCATGTTTTTTTAAGGATAAAGTGAAAATCATTAGATTTACTTAATTTGTAGGCTTTGAAAAGATACGTTCTCGGGGCGCCTGGGTGGCTCAGTCGTTAAGCGTCTGCCTTTGGCTCAGGTCATGATCCCAGGGTCCTGGGATCGAGCCCCCCATTGGGCTCCGTGCTCGGCGGGAAGCCTGCTTCTCCCTCCCCCACCCCCCCTGCTTGTGTTCCCTCTCTCGCTGTGTCTCTCTTTGTCAAATTAAAAAAAAAAAAAAAAAGGTTCTCATGATAAGCCTAGAATAAAACTTGGTTTCTTCCTGAGGTCACCCATATCCTGGTGGTACCTCCAAGGTGTTGGTGTTAGCTATTATTTTGAAGAGTGGACTAGAAACTTTACTCCTACATGGTCTTTTGGTAGCTTGGTAAATGACTCTTGGCAGGAGAGGAGGGGAGGGGATTAGCTTGCTTTAATCAGGATACATTCACTATCACCCAGATCTTTTATCTCTTATGTTACTTCTCATTTTATGAACTTTTTCTTAGCCCAAGTGTTCTTTTCCTTTTTTTCCCTTTACAACTTTGAGGTATATTTTACATATCGTAAGAGTTGCCCATTTCAAGTGTACAATTCAATTATTTTTACTTTACTAAGTGATACAACCATCATCATAAATCATTTTTAGGACATCTCCCCAGTAAGATCTCTCATGTCCAATTATATGTAATCCCTATTCCTAGTCCCATGCAAAAATCTTTCTGTGCGTAAATTTGGCTTTTTGTGGGTACTTCACATACATGGAATCTTGTGGTTTATTGCATCTGGCTTTTTTCACTTACATAATTTTTTTAAGGTTCGTCTATGGCATAGCATGTATCAGTTGTGTCTTGTAATAACTGAATAGTATTCTGCTGTCTGAATATGATAGACTGGTTGTGTGTGTGTGTGTGTGGGTGGGTGGGTGGGTGGGTGGCTATTATGAATAATACTCCTAAGAACATTTGCATGCAAGTCTTTATGTAGACGTACATTTTCCTTTTGCTTGGTTGGATACCTAAGAGTGGGATTGCTGGGTCCTAGGATAGTTTTATGCCTTACTTTTGGAAAAACCACTAAACTGTTTTCAGACTGTATGTCCACCCTAGCCCATATTTAAAGTGACCTAATTCAGTCAATTTTTTGCAAGTTATTTTGCTATCTTTCGAGTCAGCTGGGCTGTGGAACTGGTGGTTCTGAGATCTGATCAATTTTGCATTTGATTATTAAAAGATAATGTGATGTTTTAAATATATGTGGCTTAAAAACACAACTTTTTTCATAGAAAATACAGTATTTCTAAAATTGGTTGGGCTTTTTGAAGAAGAAACTTGTATCAAAGAATATTTAAAGAAAACCAAATTAACATTTAAAGTATCAATGCATGTTTTTGTCAAAGTAGGAAGTGAATTTTCCAACACAGCTCATAAACGCTGCAATAGCTGTATATATATTTATAAAAATTTATAAATTCTATAATATAAATATATAATAATTATATGTAATATAAATATATATATAAATCCTTTATTTCAGAACTGAAAAATAGCCTTAGAAATTTTCATTTAAATGTGTTTTTTTTTTTTTAATAAAAACATTCAGGCAAAAATTAGCTGTTCCCATTCACTGCAGTCTTGAAAGCAGAGATAGGTTATCTGAGTGGAGCTTCTGGAAATTATCTTTAAAACTTGGGTCCTGCTAGGGGAAGGTGGTGACCATATGCCCCCAGTCAGTGGTGTGTGTTCCAAACTTCAGGAAAAGATAGATTTATTTTATGACCAAAAATACTTCATGAAATGCTCTGAAATTGTCTTTAGATGTATGTGTGATGGTCGTGAAAGTGAATCATCTTTTCAGCACTCCCACTGCTAGTCTGTAAAAGAGCTGGGAGGCCCTGGTTCGTTGTCTCCTACATGGCTGCCTTTAACGAGCCTACCCAGTGTGCTTTCAGCTTTGGAGCCTCAGAACATTATGGCATGTTACTGGAATTCACTGCTTCTGGGTATTAATTTACCTACCCTTTTTAAAGATTATATCAGCATTAATAGCTTTATGACTGTGGCCAATTCACATACATGAACAGTGCTTTTAATATTATCCATATTATGTATTGATGAATGCCTCATTGCTCACTGAGAGCCAGCCACAGTGTGTGCAGGGCTCGAAGCTGGTTCAGACAAATCTGTCTCCCCACATGAAGAAGAGCTCATAGCTGGTTGGGAGGGGGGGTAGAGGACAGAAAATTAAGCCAACAAACTGGCCAATGAAACAATCACAAACTGTTAAAGCACTATGACAAAAAACAAATGGGGTGTCGTGACAGAGAGTAATGGAGTGTGGAACTTGATCTCACGTCAGCCACAAGGACCTCTGACAAAGTTGACCTGAAGTGGAGAAAACGCGGGTCATGATGTGTGTTAGAACTAACTGCCCTTTGAGAATATACATGGAAATAAGTGATGATAGTGGAAAGGGTGGCATTTTTAAACAGGGCAAATGTGGTTTTAGGAAATACTGCCATGTGGCAGTTTCTTTTCTTTTCTTTCTTTTTTTAAAGATTTTATTTATTTACTTGACAGAGAGAGACACAGCGAGAGAGGGAACACAAGCAGGGGGAGCGGGAGAGGGAGAAGCAGGCTTCCCGCTGAGCAGGAAGCCTGATGCGGGACTCGATCCCAGGATCCTGGGATCATGACCTGAGCCGAAGGCAGACGCTTAACGACTGAGCCACTCAGGTGTCCCCATGTGGCAGTTTCTTGAAATAAAAATTATTTTTGTGGATTAAGGCTATCAAAACAGCCCTGTGTTTTTGTTTTTTGTTTTTAATAAAGGCAAAATGAGTTCCATAACAAATTGTACTTTTAAAATAGAGAATGTATTTTCGAAGAGTTTGCCTTAATTGGTGCGTAAATGTAAACAAGTTAAACATGTGGAAAAGAAATTTCAGAGTACGTTTTTCTTAGTTTGGAAAGCCATCAAATAAGGATTGGCGAAAGAAGTAGGGAAGTCCCAGCTCAGTGAGTCCAGTCATAAGGAAGTGAAGATTTAGACAGTAAGGAGCATATTTAGCCTGGCTATTAAATACAAAGGTTAATTTACAAAGCAACCTTTTATGCATGTGAAAGACTGCTATAGGAAGTGTGGTAAAAGATGTTCTCCACCTCTGCCGAAAACAGATCTTGAATTAATAAATTATATATGCTACGGGGTTTAAGGAAAAGCCCAGGAACGAACTTCTCATTGAAGATAATTAAACATGAAAACACAGTGGAAGGTGGAGTTCTTTCAGTGTCTCAGAAATAGGAAATAGATAATCTTCTACCTTGGATATTTTAGGAAGTAGCAGCTGGTTTAAGTACCTTTTTCTCAAGGGATTCTGTGGCTTCTTGAAAAAATGTGATCACAGCGAACTACTATAGGAACTGAAAGTTCTTACCTCTGCCGGCATCACAGCTGTGTTTGATTACATAAAGTTACTTCAGGAATCCTGCGTTCATTATCATCACCTCATGTCTTTTGTACCTCTGTTTTACAGTTATTTTTCAAATAAACATATTTAGTTGTGGACCTCTTGTGGCATCATATATGATAATTTTATGAATGTATTGTGAACATATAAAAAGAATGTATATTCTTTATTTTCAGGGCCCAGAGTTTAACGTGGGTTTTTGTACATTAGATCTGTCTTACATCATTTCTGTATTCTTATTTTTGACCATACTAAGAGATAAAATAAGTCTGATACAATTATTGAGCTTTTCTAATAATCTTCTGAAGTTTTTGCTTTACAAATGTTGGTGCTTTTGTTGCATAGATATTCATAATTGTTACGTCTTCATTTTAAATTGCCCCCCTTCAAAGTATTACTTTTTTTTTTTTTTTATTTGAGAGGACACAGTGAGAGAGGGAACACAAGCAGGGGGAGTGGGAGAGGGAGAAGCAGGCTTCCTGCGGAGCAGGGAGCCCGATGTGGGGCTCGATCCCAGAACCCTGGGATCATGACCTGAGCGGAAGGCAGACGCTTAACGACTGAGCCACCCAGACGCCCCAAAGTATTACTTTCTTAAGTCTTCTTCCAGAAGGTTTCTTTGAGTACTGGTGATACATTTTTTTAAAAGCTATCTTTTTATCTTTTATCTATGTGGATTTTATTTTGGTTTGAGGAGTGAGGGTTCTGCAGCCCTCCTCTCCCTCAGAAGTAGCCATTCTGTTCTCTCTGTTCAAGAGCCATTTTCAGACTCAATCACTGCACCTTTATAACGTGTGTTAACATGTGATAGAGCCAATCTCCCTCCTTTACTCGTGCTTATGGAATTTTCATGGATATTTTTCAAGATCAACTTGAGTATTTTGTTAAAAAAAAAAGCTAGTGGCCTTTTAATGGGATGACTTCCTATAAAAACCTCATCCTGTTTTTCAGAAGTATTAAAGTTTTAGACAGGATTACTGTGTTCTTTGCAAATTTTCATGGAATGGAAAAGAGTAGGTTTGAATGCCAGGGACTCCTGAATCACTAGCCAGACACCACTTGTTTATCTTGGGGACATTTGGGAAATCTTATTTGCCTCAGTTTCTCCTGGAGGAAGTGAAAATATACATTTGCTTTTGTCCCAAATGAATGCATTGTTAATCTAACTCTGGAGTGGAATCATATTTTTGTAGGTGACTTACATTGGACTTCAGGCAGGAGGATTTTGTAGTCTCTATTGCTGTAGAGAAGATCTCACTTTCTTTTTCCTTTTTTTTTTAACTTTCTCTCTCTCTCTCTCTCTTTTTTTTTTTGAGATTTTATTTTTAAGTAATCTCTACACCCAGCGTGGGGCTCGAACTCACAACCTGAGATGAAGAGTTACATGCTCCACTGACTGAGCTAGGCAGGAGCCCTGAGAGGACCTCACTTCCGAGCAGACTTTTTTCATTCACTTTTCCTTGACCATAATAGATACAATTTCTACTCTTTAAAATATTCTGTAGTTCAGTAAAACAAAAGCAACAGTTAATTAATGTTAACTAATTAAAATGAAAGAGAAACATCTTCCATAATTTTCAACAACTTGACCATTTTCTTTTTGTTCTTTTCTTTATACATTAAATGTTACTGCATTTTGAATCATTATTTTTTTTTTTTAAGATTTTATTTATTTATTTGACAGAGAGACAGCACAAGCAGGGGGAGCAACAGAGGGAGAGGGAGAAGCAGGCTCCTTGCTGAACAGGGAGCCTGACATGGGACTCGGTCCCAGGACCCCGGGATCATGACCTGAGCCGAAGGCAGACTCTTAACGACTGAGCCACCCAGGCGCCCTGAATCATTCTTTTATTTTATTTTATTTTATTTTTTTAAAAGATTTTATTTATTATTTGACAGAGAGAATGAGAGAGAGAGAGAGCACATGAGAGGGGGGAGGGTCAGAGGGAGAAGCAGACTCCCTACCGAGCAGGGAGCCCAATGCGGGACTCTATCCCGGGACTCCGGGATCATGACCTGAGCCGAAGGCAGTCGCTCAACCGACTGAGCCACCCAGGCGCCTATGAATCATTCTTGATATATGTTTGATAGGTGATTTATTCAATGTATAGGGGAGAAGATGAGGTGGGGGTTACTTTAGGCTGTTGTGATTTTTTTTTTTTAAGATTGTCATTTTGTCTTAAATTTGAAGAGGAACATAAGACTTTCAGTTCTTTTATGCTTAGAAATGCCGTGCTAAAAAATACATTTTTAAAAGCCAAAAGCAGCCTAGTTAATATTACTAAAGCAAGGTGTTATTTTATACCTTGTGCTAGGAGCCAAGGTAGTGACAGATATTAACACACTGCCACAGATAGGTGTTACGGTCTGTTCATGATCCTGGGTATGGAAACTACTCTGAATACCATATTTATGAGCTTCACTCATTCGTGTTTATTTATAAGACTGTCATAGTTGAAGAAGAACTAGTATAGCTCACAAACTAAATATTGAAGACCTAGGATTTTTTCTTTTCTATTCATACACACAGGTACGTGTACACGCATGCTCACACAGAACACAAATGTTGCCTCAATAGAAGTTGGAATCCTAATGCAGACTGAAATGGTTATTTCTCATTGTGCTTTTTTTTTTTTTTTTAAAGGTTTTATTTATTTATTTGAGAGAGAGCACATGAGAGGGGGGAGGGTCAGAGGGAGAAGCAGACTCCCCGCCGAGCAGGGAGCCCGATGCGGGACTCGATCCAGGGACTCCAGGATCATGACCTGAGCCGAAGGCAGCCGCCCAACCAATTGAGCCACCCAGGCGCCCTCTCATTGTGCTTTTAAATATTAGTTTAAAATTAGCCAAGGAGGGCGCCTGGGTGGCTCAGTCCCTAAGTGTCTGCCTTTGGCTCGGGTCATGATCCCAGCGTCCTGAGATCGAGCCCCGCATCGGACTCCCTGCTCAGCGGGGGGCCTGCTTCTCCCTCTCCCACTTTCCCTGCTTGTGTTCCCCCTTTCTCTGTGTCTTTCTCTGTCAAATAAGTAAAATCTTGAGAAAAAAATAAAAAAATTAGCCAATGAAAAATTGCATTTCTTGTTTTTGCGATCTCATTTTAAAATTGACAAGGAAATAAACAGATTTTTGGCAATTGTCTTTAACTTTATAAACTTTAATTGTTTAGATTATCAGGAATAGAAAATTCAGATCTTATATTTTTATAGCATTCCTTTAAAAATTGTGCCCAAACTTTAGGACAGCAAGAGCCACTTTTTTTTGAGAGAAACCTTTCTTATTTAATTCAAAAATCATTTCTTTCACTATGTTTTCATAGTTGAATTGCTGGTAAGAGTAGATGTTATTTCTAGATGTTGGGAATTTAAAAAGAAAGCATGCATGGTTTCCTATTTACAGACTGCTTTTCTTCCAGAAATGGGTTTGGAAAACAGAAAAAATTCTACAGAAGCAGCAACGAAAATCATGTGACGAAGGTTAGGCCCCAGGCTGAACCCAGAATGTTTCTTCACTTACGGTGCCAAAATGTCAAACATGTGGTACAATAATGGAAAACAGTGCAATTGATTAAACAAAGCAGACGAACCATGCTTGAATAAGACAGCTTATCTTCTGCTTAAGTTGGTTCTTTTGGTGGGAGGAATGAGTGCTGTAAGGGACCTTTAGGTTTAATAGGAAGAAAAGGTGGAAAAAATGAATTCTCTTGGGAGTATTTCTGTTGGTAAACTTTGGGTACTCTGAAGGACACAGACGTGTATAATTTTGGTATATAATAATAGCAATCCTTTATTGTGCATTCTCTTAACATTTTGAGCCCTGAACCAAGAATTTGCATATTTGATGTCATTGAATCTATTAGGCAGGGGTTATCCCTCCCATTGTACAGATGAAGAAACTGAGGCTCATGGAGATTAAGTGACTGACTCTCAGTGATTGACTTATCATGGTTATAGAGCTGGCACACAGCCTCTACCCATCTACTCTAGACTTTCACATAAATGTCACCTTTGTCCTTCATACACTTACCTGTATGATCAGTGCGCCTTGGTTTACTGATGGAGGAAAAGAAGGATGGAGAAAATGGAACATGACTGTGTGTGTGTGTCTTTTAACTGAAGTGTATGAAACAGGAAAAGGGAACGAGATGAGAGCAGGGAAACATAGTATGTGTAAAATTCCTCTCAGGGTGAAGAAACAGGTCAGTATTTCCGAATGCCCCGCACTGGGAAGTACCTTTTCCCCACAACTTGGTTACCACATGGGGAATTAAGGAGAGACAGTGCAGCTATTTGCAGCTGTGGGGGTATTTCTAACTCAGGGAACTCCTATAATATTTGGAAAGGGAGAATTACGTGGGTGGAACTTCCCTGGATAGAAGATGTGAAATCCCTTGTACCCTTCATCCTCTTTCAGGATGCTCCTTCCTTATAAGAAACCCATTTTGGAATGAACCAGGCATCCTTCTGCCGCTTTCTGTTTAGTGGAAAATGTGTGCACCCCTTTGCCTCTGCTGCAGGACACCACACTTTTCCTGCTGTTCTTGGATTCTCCTTTTTTTCTTCTGTTCTCTTATCCCGCTTCATACGCTATCAGCTCCAGGGACCCTGGTGCTGTTTAGTATTGAATTATCTTACTTCTTCCTGCGGGATTTCGGTGGGAGGAACATGGAAAGAATGGGTGAAGGGAGAGCCCAGGCCTGCGCTGTCTTGCCCAGCACTTGCACTCAGCTGTATATACTTACTGATAAGAGCTCACAGGTGGTGAATACTTAAACTCGTGGCCAGGCACTGGGCTAACGCATGTGTATGCGTTAGTTCATTTAATTCTTACAGCAGTTCTGAACCTTTGGTACCATTAGAGCTTCGAGTCTGTGACTCACCCTGTCGGCCATAGTTAGTAGTGACAGAATCTCGAAGGTGCCTTGCACAAATGTAGCTAAAGAGTTCCCGTGTCTGTTTTTCATGTGCCGCATTGTGGTGACTGCTGCTAGAGTAGAAAACTAACGCCACGACTTGGGGAATAGTTCTCGTTCTCTACAGCAGTGGCTCTCAACGCCGGGGAGGCAGGGAAAAGAGGAGGAGGTTATTTTAGCCCCCACCCCACACACAGGAATATTTGGCAAAGTCTAGAAACATAATTGATTGTCACATCCGGGAAGACAGTGTGCTTCCATCACCGAAGATGGAGCCCAGGGATCCTGCTAAATGTCTCACGATGCACAGGACAGCATTCTCTGACACACAGAATTATTTGGTTCAAAATATCAATAGTGCCATAGTTGAGAACCCCTGCTCCACTGGTTCCTCCTAGTTCATAGGTATGTGCATATTTGTGCCTCAGAGAACACCAGTATATTGTAAACAGACTCCAGCTCAACCAGTGCTGGCCCCAAGGGTTAGTTATAAGTCTGTTTAGGACGCAACGTGTGTGTGCAGGACACTGCTGGGCACCATGTGGATTACGCAGCCCTGTAGGAAAGGGAGAAATGGAAGAAACACTCCTGAGGGTGGTGGTGAGGAAAGGATTTGTTGAAGCAGAGAGGATGTGGGGAGGACAAAGGCTTAGACAGATAAAAGCTGCAAATTGGGAAAGTGTAAAACCTGAGTTTTTTTGAAGAGCACAGCTGGAGGTGCATCTGGAGACATTTTCAGATTTCTCCTTTCTTGCTCGCCTGAGTGCTCTCAGTTTACTATGGTACTACAAGGCATTAGCTCACTTAAACCTCACATTAGTTACTGGGAATCGGTACCAGGATTGCCACGACCTTTTTTAAAATGGCTGACATTCACTCTTTTCTGGTTACTGCGGCGCGAAGAACCATGAGCAGCAAAGTCTCCCGAGACACCCTGTACGAGGCGGTGCGGGAAGCCCTGCACGGGAACCAGCGCAAGCGCCGGAAGTTTTTGGAGACGGTGGAGCTGCAGATCAGCCTGAAGAACTATGACCCTCAGAAGGACAAACACTTCTCGGGCACCGTCAGGCTTAAGTCCAGTCCCCGCCCCAAGTTCTCTGTATGTGTTTTGGGGTATCAGCAGCACTGTGATGAGACCAAGGCAGTGGATATTCCCCACATGGACATTGAGGCGCTGAAGAAACTCAACAAGAATAAGAAATTAGTCAAGAAGCTGGCCAAGAAGTATGCCTTTTTGGCTTCAGAATCTCTGATCAAGGGGCGCCTGGGTGGCTCAGTCGTTAAGCGTCTGCCTTCGGCTCAGGTCATGATCCCAGGGTCCTGGGATCGAGCCCCGCACCGGGCTCCCTGCTCCGTGGGAAGCCTGCTTCTCCCTCTCCCACTCCCCCTGCTTGTGTTCCCTCTCTCGCTGTGTCTCTCTCAAATAAATAAATAAAATCTTTAAAAAAAAAAAAAAAAAAAGAATCTCTGATCAAGCAGATCCCACGAATCCTGGGCCCAGGCCTGAATAAGGCTGGCAGGTTCCCTTCCTTGCTGACCCACAATGAGAACATGGTGGCCAAAGTGGATGAAGTGAAGTCCACCATCAAATTCCAGATGAAGAAGGTGCTGTGTCTGGCAGTGGCTGTTAACCATGTGAAGATGACAGATGACGAGCCTGTGTACAACATCCACTTAGCAGTCAATTTCCTGGTGTCCTTGCTCAAGAAGAATTGGCAGAACGTCCGGGCTTTATACATCAAGAGCACCATGGGCAAGCCCCAGCTCCTGTATTGAGGCACAGTTCAATAAATCCTAGTGCTGCCCTTAAAAAATAAAATAAAATAAAATGGCTGACATTCAGGTTAAATGACTTGCCCAGAGGACACTACTAGAAAGTTGTGGAGTCCATGTATGAGCCCATCCCTAACTCCAGAGACCATGCCCTTAACCAGCTTATGATGCTGGTAACCAGAGTGTTTGCATCCTATTGTGTATTGCTCATCCTCCTCTCTGCCTTCCCCGAATTCAGCAAAGCTGCAGTAAGAGACTGACACACAGCCGTCTCCATTCGGTTGCTCTGTAGCAGGAGGTGATAGAGAGGGGTCAGAGGTGAGGGAGCCCATTAATAGAGAACTAAAGCGAGCCTTTTAAAGCAGCAAGGGAAGAATTCTGAGTGACATGGGTCCTCAACATATCTGGCAGGGAAGAGGTTGATTGCAGAAGCACTTTTCAACTAACTCAAGGGAGAAAATACTCAGAAAGGGAAATTGGTAGGTATAAGGTAACCACCTATTGTATTACAAATTTACTTGTGTAAAATGCGTGTCTAAAATCTGGGCGTTTTGTATCTTAGATATCAGATGTAACTTAAACTAGGGAAACCATAGAATCAGGCCCTCCTTAAAGCCCAAAGCTTTCTGGCTTGGTAATTTTGTAGGGAAGGACTTGCAGGAAAAACGCTTTGAAATATGAAGAAGGAAATGTGATTCTGGTGGTTCCTTTATAGGCACTAAATCTGTACATGAAGAAGTAGGACAAGAATTGGAGAAGATTAATTTTCTGAAACCTCACAACCAATTTAGTTCTCAAATAGGGAAAAACAATGATTTTTTTTTTTTTTTTTAACACAAAGGTGAAGATTGGAGGAGGGGGAGGGAAAGGTGAATTAAGTCTCCACAGTGGCTGCTAAGGAGATTGCCCTAAAAGCTTTCCAAATGGGAGTCTGAAATGTCCTCCTCCAAATGCACGTATGTATCTCTGCTGGCTCCCTTGTAGTTTCTCAATAGAGCAAAAGCGGAAGATTTTGAAAGAGCAAGGTAAGGTTTTGCTTGGTGTGCGCACACAGATAAACTGCAGCGTGCAGGCATACATACGTATGCTCAGGCTGTTTCAGTTCTGCCGGCAGCGGCTGTCATCGGGTATCTCACAGAGTTCAGGACCACTCTTCAGGTCCTTTCCTTTCAGGGAGCCACTGTGCTAGTTAATAGATGAATTTGTGCTTCTCACTGCCCCACGCCCCCCTTTTAACGATTTATTTATTAGAGTGTGCGCCCAAGTGTGGGGAGGGGCAGAGGGAGAGGGGGAGAGAATCTCTAGCAGACTCCCTGGCGAGCATGGAGCCCAATGTGGGGATGTGGGGGGATGTGGGCTGAAATCGGGATCTGAGCCGAAACCAAGAGTCCGACACTCAACTGACTGAGCCACTCAGGTGCACCTCCACCCCCTTACCTCTTTCTGGTAGAGACTTCCCGTTCAACCTGAAGTTTTGTCTGTAGATGTGTGTGATGGAACCGTGTGGGATCTCCTCGTGTTTGGCAGCCTCTTAGATCCTGTCATATTTACTAGTATATTCTTGTGGCTATTTCCCCTAACATTGTATTAGGAAAAAAAACTTTTTTTTTTAAAGATTTTATTTATTTATTTATTTGTCAGAGAGAGAGAGAGAGAGCACAAGCAGGGAGAGTGGCAGGCAGAGGGAGAAGCAAGCTCCCCACTGAACAAGGAGCCTGACGTGGGGCTCGATCCCAGGACCCTGGGATCATGACCTGAGCGTGAAGGCAGACAGTTAACCAACTGAGCCACCCAGGCGTCCCTGTATTAGGAAAAATTTTAAACATTCAGAAAGTTGGAAGAATTTCACAGTAAAAAGCCTTATTCCCAGATGATACTATTAACACTTTATTATTATATTTGTGTTACCACGTATGTACTCATCTCTTCATTGCTGTATCCATCCATTAATCTCTTATGCTTCTTGTGTAAGTTGCAGATCCCAGATTACTTCAGCTTGTATGTCATTAACTAAAGTTAAGTATTTATTTACAGGGCTTTTCCCCTTCTACCATAAAAGTCAGGTATGGCACGAAATGCACAAACTTTAGGTGTTTTGGTGCATTTTGACAGTGTATATGTCTGTGTAACCCAAACCCCTATGAAGATATAGGACTAATCTTAGCGTTATTTTTTGGTATGTATGTGGGAAGAGGATTAGAAGATGAGTGAGTGGACTCATTCCTGTTTTATTTTTCCTCCTTTCAAGGTATCATTTCTGTGTGTTTTTAATTTTTTAAATTATTTTTAAAGATTTATTTATTTTGAGAGAGACAGAATGTGAGCAGGGGGAGGGGCAGAGGGAGAGGGACAGAAATCCTCAAGCAGGCACCCCACTGAACACTGAACAGGGAGCCACCTATGGAGCTCGAACCCCGGACCCTGAGATCATGACCTGAGCTGGAATCCAGAGGCAGACACTTAACTGACTGAGCCACCCAGGCGCCCCTTGAATATTGTGGGGTTTTTAAAAATTTTATTATTTTTAAATAATATAAATAAATAAAAACAAATTATTTTTAAAGATTTTATTTATTCATTTGACAGAGAGAAAGAGGGAGAGAGCACAGGCAGAGGGAGCGGGAGAAGCAGACTCGCCACGGAGCAGGGATCCCAACATGGGCCTCCATCCCAGGACCCCGGGATCATGACCTGAGCCCAAGGCAGACACTTAACCGACTGAGCCCTCCAGGCGTCCCTGAATATTGTTTTTAAAATGACTTCTCCCATGACTGTCACAGACTAAAATTTCTTCTGTCACCAGGCATATGGCAGCGACTGCTTTAAAACATGTAAAGCCTTCTTTATAGAGTGCTTTGAAGGCTTGAGTCCAAAATCATGACTTTTAATTTTGGATTAGCCCTTTTCCCAGTTAAGGTACTTCATGGGGAGTATAGGCCTCTATCCATTCTTTAAGAACTCCCTATTTCTGGTTAACAGTGGAATGGATGTGACAGAGTGTAATTAAAGCCTGCTGCTTAAAGAGCGCATGTGGTAGAGGGGTGCCAGGATGATTGGGTCATGTTCTTCCAGGATTATGCTGTGGAAGTCATCGGTAGGGAGGTGGGGGTCTCTCCTGAAAGAGGTGGGCTTAGTGAATGTCACTCATCCTGCGTGGGTGGGCCAGGATGAGTGAGAGAAGTCTGGGGGTGAAGGAATGCTTTCCCAAGTAAGCTGGTGGTGGGTCCATAGATAAGCAGGGGCCCCGAGGTGAAGTGGGGCAAGTTGCAATTTGTCAATCAGATTATCTGGTTGAATGTTACCTGTTTATTTCTGTTGTGTTATCCTCTGGTTTTTGGTAAAGTCTAATGTAAATATTTCAGCCACTTCTCAGCTATTTTATTGTAAGGGAATAGTTGAGTCTGTGATTGGGCCAGAGTTATAGGGAAGCGACATTCCCCTGAGGGCAGAGAGAGGGTAGCAGCCTTGATTATTGAGAGATTCCCTAGACGGCTTTAAATCCAAGGAATAAGATTAAAATGTGTAAGAGGTTCACTCTGTCTACCTTTATTTGAAGATCTCGGTTTAATTTTATCAAGGCTGTCAGCCTGTTTCCTTACACTGTCAACCTGACAAATGTCCTTTTACTTAAATAAAGGTATTCAAATCTAGTGATGAAGTCTCCCACCAGACTTCTAAAGAACCAGGACATTTGAGGAACAGTAAGTTCTGACCTTAAATAGCAACCACTGGCTTAATTCTTCATATTTTCCGCAAACCACACCCGCCTGCTGAAGTAGATAGCTCAGGGAAGTTGGATGGACTCACTGTGCCTTGGGAGTTTTTAATCCCAGAGCTTCTCCTAGTGTTTTCTTTTGCTCTGCAATCTCCCTCATATTCTGTCCTTTCCCATTCACTTCACCCTAAAAATCATACACAATTGTAGTGTGAGGTCCATTACTCTATTGAAGATGCAGTTGGAACCAGTGACTGGGGTGGTTTTTTTTGCCCCTGCATTTCCCAAACTTCCACCAACACACTCTTTTTACAACCCACTTGAGGCTGTTGATCATTAGGCCAGGCAGGGTATTAGAGCTGAGTCCTGGAGGGAGTAGATAAGATCGTACAGTGAGCGGCGCCAGACCCTGGAGGCTGCGAGCTTGGCACACTTTTCACCGCACACTACAGTATGCTAATCTTTTGGAATAAAACAGTAAGGCATTAAAATTAGGTAGAGATAAGAGTGGAGATTTCTCATCTTTCCCCCCCCCAAGATAGGAAAGCTGATAAGAGAGAATTTGGTTTGTTACTGAAAGCCATATATGTTTCAGAAGAAACTATTTCAGAAATAGTCTGGACTTTACTCTTTTAAAATGAAACACTTCAAAATAAACTTTAAAAAAAATTCACCCTTTATCTTTCTTTCTTAATAATTTAGGGTCTAGTCCAAGGGCTGACAAATCTTTTCTGTAAAGGACCAGATGGTAAATATCTTAGGCTTTGCTGTCCATGCAGTCTTTGTTGCAACTAGTCAGCTCTGCTGTTCCAGGACCAAAGCAGCCATAGACAGGGTGGGAACAAATGGGCAGGGCTGTGTTCCAATAAATCTTTATTTATAAAAACAGGCAGCTGGGCCAGATTTGGCTCATGAGGCAGTTTGCTAACCTATGGTCTAGCCCATCTTTTTGTTTCTGCTAACTTTGTTTACTGTACATTTTTAGGTTGAAATTCAAGCATCAATGTTCATTCAAATTGGAATGTTCCAACACATTTTCCCCTCTTTGCCACTGGTAGCCTTATTCTTTTTAAACTAATCTTACTTAAAAGCCTGAAACTTCTGGGCTCAGCATGTCAGGAAATCAAGGAACATTTTGAGTGGGGATGTTCAACTGAATGCTTCTTTTAAATTTATTACTGAACTTTTATTTTTTTAAAGATTTTATTTATTTATTTGATAGAGACATAGCGAGAAAGGGAACACAAGCAGAGGGGGTGGGAGAGAGAGAAGCAGGCTTCCCGCCGAGCAGGGAGCCCGATGCGGGGCTCAGTCCCAGGACCCCGGGATCATGACCTGAGTCGAAGGCACACGCTTCACGACTGAGCCACCCAGGCGCCCCATTACTGAACTTTTAAAACCGTGGAATTGTGACTGCTGGCTCAACAAACACAAGAACACAAGGTCTTGAGAATAGTGTAAAATCATTTGAATTAGGAGGTCAGGCCTGACTTTGCACAGCAAGGCCCTGTATCGAGGGGGCACGGGGACTGTGTTCTTTGGGCCAATGAGGAGGATGGAGGGGTGGGAGGAGTGGTGAGTTTTGTTTTTGCCATCATCTAGGCCAGTTAAGTCCATTTGCATTCTAAACCGTGACATCCCCACTCTGCTCCTTTCCTAAAATTGGCGGGTTTTTCGTGTGCAGAGTAATTTGAGGTCATTGTTTCAGGCCCAGGAAAGTCCACAGGCAATTCTCAGGGGATTGCTGCCCTCAAATATCACTGAGGCTGTAGGCCAGCCAAGTGGAGTGGATGGCTGCAAAAGGCTGTCATCCCTGTGAATTGTCAGTGGTTCTTTGGGCCCTTTTTAGGTGAAATTTGGAGTTGGAGTTGGGGAATGAAGTAAGATGGTGCAAACACCCCATGGTGAGTGATCACCCCTCCACGGACTTACATGCTTTCTCAGCAGGGGCATGGGGACTCCTTCCCCTCTTCCAAACTCTGTTCATTCTTCAAGCTCAGATGTCACTGCTCTTAATTAAATCATCCCAGGCTCCTTCCTTTAGAGTTGGTTTTTTCCTCCTGATTCTTTAGCACTTGTAACCAACCTCTGCAGTCACTCTTAGCAGTCTGCACCTACCCCCCTTTTGTATTTCTCCCACTAGATTGTAGAACCCTTCTTTTTTTTTTTATTATGTTATGTTAATCGCCATACATTACATCATTAGTTTTCGATGTAGTGTTCCAAGAACCCTTACTTCTTTTGTCCTTAGGTCTAGCACATAGGCGGTGAGTCAATAATGACAGGAAACAAATAGATTTTTGGGTTTTTTTTTTTTTTCCCCGCGAGGCTTAAGATCTTAGTTGGACTATGGAAAACCATAGAAGTGCCTTTGTGCTCTTAAATAACTTTAAGTGGCATAACATTTAAAATGCAATTCTGTTTTACAGTCAGAGGCTTTTAATATAAATTATCAGTACGTTTGGTAACTTTAAATGTTTGCTTATTGTTTCCTTAGAATGGGTATATTTGCTTCTGCTTCTCAAAGAGAGTGTTAAAAATGGAAATTTTAAAGCATTATAAAAAAGTCTTTGAAGCTCCTGAAGTGTACTTAAAAAAAAAAAAGTGAACTCTCAGATTCTAGTTTACTGGTGTTCAAGTAGGTGGAG
This sequence comes from Neomonachus schauinslandi, assembly GCF_002201575.2. Taxonomy (NCBI): domain Eukaryota; kingdom Metazoa; phylum Chordata; class Mammalia; order Carnivora; family Phocidae; genus Neomonachus; species Neomonachus schauinslandi. The sequence goes on along the minus strand of NC_058404.1, from coordinate 133,222,173 downwards.
GGTGCTGTATTAAGTTAGATAAATACCCTTTGTTTTAAGCGAGTGAACTGCATGTTGGCAGTGATGGGGAAAAGATGATATATTCTGCATATAAATGTCCATGGCTGGGCCAAAATCCAGCCCAAAGAATCCTGACAAGCTTTGTAAGGCTCATAACACTGCTTAGCAGAGGTCAAAATGAAGGGAGACTTCTCCAGAAAAACAATGGCTTACTGTTTAGCTTTAAGGAGATGCCAATTATAGCCAGTGGTAGGAGGTGAGCTGAGGTTATGATGAAAATGAGAATATTTAGAAACATGTAATTGTTGCTTGTTGCCATATAAAATAGCAATACATGTTTCTAGCTTTCTTCTCCTATAATAATCTCCTTGTTCTTCCTTCTTGAAATGTCTGTGGGATGAAATGGAATAGAATAATGAGGCTGCCTCTAGTTTTTATGACATTAAGCTTTCTTTTCTTGAAAACAAGTGTGACATGTGCAATTAAACTAAAAAAAGATAACTGTAATTCAGGAGGTAAAGAAAAAACCTGATGATTCTGTAAAAACATACCAACGCTCTATTCTTACATTGTTGTCGTCTGTTTTGTGTGATACGCAAGTCAGTTTGGATATCTTTGTGTTTTTATGTCCATGTGTTTGTTGGAGCCTGAAAAAAACTTTTTTCAGTTGTAGAAAGTTTATCTTTTCTTATATACATGTCCACAGCAGCCAGTTTAACTCGGTTTAAAATATAATTGGCAGCAGCTTCTACTGGAAGTTGTGTGTTGACCGGGGAACGGAAAATCCATCCTTGAGTTTAATCTTTGATATACTCCTGTAATGGAATGAGTTTCATTAAATGGATAGAGGAGGAGCCCTACAATTTTTTTTTTGTTTGTACAGTAACTGATATATGTTGATGGGTCTTTATGTACTCATGTAAAGAATAAATGTTTCTTAATGTTTTCTTCTTTAGAAAAATAAATCCCCTCTTGCCAGTTTCCTTATTATCCCATTGTTCCTCACTGTTCTTATCAATACATAGACATTGTTTTTCCTTTCATTTTCCAAATGTAAGCCTTTTCCTGTTGCTTTTTACTGTTGGTTAGCAAGTCTAAATGTTGAGCATTTATTCTGGCTGAAGCAGTACTTGGTACATTGGCCCAGTTTCAAGCAGTTCTTCTTATCATATGTGGTGCAATTGGTTCTCTGGAATGTGTGTGCGTTAGAAGTTCAGTCATTGGGAGGGACTCTTCCTTTCGGAATGGTAAATCTGTACAGTTTCTAAGCTGTTCTATAGAGTGTAATTCATTCACTTTGACATATGTTGGGAATTAGCTGGTGCTCAAGATGTTAAGTGAAAAAAATATCCACTTAGTATGTTTGATCTCTTATGACTCTTCTAAAAAAAAAAAAAAAAAAAAGAACAAAAAATAAACTTGCTCCTGAATAATTACTTGAGAGAAGGGTGGCTATTTTTTTTTTTTTTTTTTTAAATCCCCTTAAGAGCATTTCAGGAGTCTCACGAGACACAAGATGAATTTAGGAATATTTGTTTTTCTCTTCCTTTCTGTGTGGTACTTGACAATTTGATGTATAAATCTGTTATTTGTAGGATGCTGTCCATAACGGCCTAGTTTAAAAAAAATAACATACTATCTTTTTGTATGGTTTTGAAAATACTTCGGTTAGCTTCAAATTGTATGATTTTTGTTGTTGTTGTTGTTTTTAAAAGAAACCACTACTTGAGGTTCTGCATCTGTATGCAGATTTCCATCCATTCAGCCAATACTCATTTAGCCTAATGGGTTAGTGCTGGGTACACAATGTGGCATAAGAGAGAAAAGGTGACTGACCTTCAGTAGCTTACATTCTTGAAAGAGATGAGTGTGGAGAGCCAGACATAATTAAACAGATAAATGAATATACAAGATAATCTTAGATAGTGACCAAGAGACGAAGGGCTACAGAACTCGTGCTGGTGGGACCAAGCGCACTTTTATTTATTTATTTATTTTTTAAATAATTTTTTTTTTAAAGATTTTATTTATTTATTTGAGAGAGAGAATGAGAGAGAGAGCACATGAGAGGGGGGAGGGCCAGAGGGAGAAGCAGACTCCCTGCCGAGCAGGGAGCCCGATGCGGGACTCGATCCCGGGACTCCAGGATCATGACCTGAGCTGAAGGCAGTCGCTCAACCAACTGAGCCACCCAGGCGCCCCCAAGCGCACTTTTAGATGTGGGACCTCACTGACGAGCTCCTTTAACCTGAGGTGGTGGTAACAACACTGGCCTCAGTTCTCTGGACAGAGTGTCCAGGTGGGGATTGGCAATGCACAGCCCCACTCATTCCAGGCACGGAAAGGCCCGTGTGGCTAGTAGTTGAGAAGGGCTGGGGGAGGTAGCAATTAAGAGGCGGTGTCTAGGGATGGAGCCTTCTAGGTCAGCCTTCTGGGTTTTAATCTTGAATGCTAAGGGAAGCCTGTGGTGATCTTTTAGCAGTGGAAGGAGCCACATAATCTCATTTGCATTTTAAAACTCTCTAGATCCTGTATTTTTTGTTCTGTTTTCCCCACGATGCATTTGTAACAGCATGGAGAGATTTTTCATTGTGGGATTTTTGTTGTTGAAGTTTTAGTCCTAGAGACAGCTTATTAATATCATTCTGAATCTTATTTGATTTAAAATTAAATGTGTAGTTGCTATAAATGTTACTCAAACATTTTTTTTTTGGTGTAGTATACTTGGACTTTCATGATAGAGTATGGCAAACTGAAAAATGAAAACTGTAATATTAACTGATAAACATATGGTGTTAGCTGAGGCAGCTTTCGTGGCTGACCTAGGAAAGAGAGCTGTCAGCCTCCTTCTAGGCTGAGTCATTTGATGGGTACAACAATCTGGTAAAAATCAGTTTTAGGTATCAGACAATGAATCATATTTTGTCATCAAATAATGAATAAGACTGGCAGACTTCAGTAGAATTCTGGATTGTTTGAAATTGAGTATTGCATTAAGTCAAAGATGTGTATTAAGCATCACTTTTTGCTAAGCACCGTGCTCTAAGGAATAGTCCTTGCCGTTAAGGAGCTCGGTCTAATAAAGAAAACCTGTAGGCACGTGTATGGACTGTCTCATTTTTGTAAATCTAAACATGGACAGATTTGCAAGAACAGATGTATCCCAGAGGAAGGAATTATTAACAGCAGGGATGGGAGGTGAGAGTGGAGGTTGGGGCGGGGGGGACTGTGATGGAGGGGCAGGGATATTTTGGAAGGCTCTGAAAGTCAGGGGAGAGGAGTTCATGAGAGAACTGGCAGAGACCAGGGCTGTGCTTTTCCCCCCATGCCTCGCAATTCCTTGTGTTCATAGTGTCTAGAAGAGAAAGAGGGGGCAGAAATGGGTCTTATCCATTTTGGGGTGAGAAATAAGCAGAAAGAGGTCTTACCCCCTGAAGGTTAGAGGTAAGTTGAAGCCAGATAGTGAAGGGTGTTGCTTGGCTTAACCACCAATCACTTTTTTTTTTTTTTAAGGTTTTATTTATTTATTTGACAGAGAGATACACAGTGAGAGAGGGAACACAAGCAGGGGGAATCTGAGAGGGAGAAGCAGGCTTCCCGCCAAGCAGGGAGCCTGATGCGGGGCTCGATCCCAATACCCTGGGATCATGACCTGAGCCGAAGGCAGATGCTTAACGACTGAGCCATCCAGGTACCCCACTACCAATCACCTTTAATCCTGTAGGCAGCATTGGGCTCAGAAAAGTTGCAAATAGGTGAATAATAAGATCAGATTCATGATTTTTAGAAAGTTCAATGAAGTATCTGTGTGGAGTTGAGTGGCCCAGGGCAAGGAGCCTGTTGGGGCTGTGCTTTGAATCGCAAGTAAGGAAGTCCACACACTTTATTTGAATTTTGGATGCTTAATAGATTTAATACCCAAAACATTTTTTTGTTGAGTGTGAATTAAATGAGACAAGCATTTAAAGAAAAGCCCAGAACTTTGAGCTTTCTAGTCTACATTCTTTATTCGTCTGCGACCACCGCATTCTTTTATTTTGTGGCTGTAATGATGCAGACTTTCACCAGCCTCATTATTTTATATGTATGTGATGTGGCCCTTCATGGTCAGTTGAGTGTGTAAGAAGAATGGCATGGTAATGAGGCCAGTGCTCTGGTTGATCCTAGTACAGACGAGACCTGCAGGGGAAGAGCCAGCAGCTTCTGCCCATGTTTCTGATTGATGCCAAATGTGCAGTTGCCAATAAAGCAGGCGGTCTGAGGGAGCTCAAAACACTAGGGACCTTTATAACTAAATTGGGGGGGGGGGAGACAGAAATAGTCAGGTGGCAAATTTATCTCCGGTGAGCCTGTGACCACTGTGGGAGAGAGGGTGATTTCTGTATGTGCTTTCAGTTAACTGTAAGAACGGTCAGCATTTTAGGGATCCCCTCTGAGAGACTGCCGTTTTCTGGAATTTCTCAATAACATTAATGTGTTCTTATTTCAAATAGCATTAAAAACGAATTTTACTAACCCCTAGCCCGTAGATTGTCAAATCTTCAAGGTCTGGAGCGATTTCTTCTCATTGTTGTGGTTTGTGTAATTGTGCCATTTGCATGATGACCTTCCTCAGTACCAGTTCTGAATTTTTTTTAATGTTTAAAATGCATTTAAAGACAAACCATAAGAGACTCCTAATCTCAGGAAACAAACAGAGGGTTGCAGGAGTGGAGGGGGTGGGAGGGATGGCATGGCTGGGTGATGGACATTGGGGAGGGTATATGCTATGGTGAGCGCTGTGAATTGTGTAAGACTGATGAATCACAGACCTGTACCCCTGAAACAAATAATACATTATATGTTAATTGAAAGAAAGAAAGAAAATAAATAAAATGCATTTAAAAAAATAAAACTTGTTTAGAAGGTAAGGGATTATGTCCTAGACATAGGAATGCAGTAGCTCATCTGTCTCCTTTACCCTCATCCTCCTCTTGTTAGAGCTGTGTATCCCCACCTGTACGGCTTCCCTCACTGCCCTTTTAAGACCATTGAAGAAGACAAGTTCTTGTGATTTTCCATCTATAGGGTAAAAATGCCTCTTGAAATATGTTTATGATCTATTAAGACAACCAAAATGGGCTGTAGTGAGACTACTCTTCTAAAAAAAGAGCTGCTGGTGTTTAGACTTTGGGACATAGTCTCTAATGCACTGCTTTATGCAGATGGGTCTATAAATATTAGTAATGATCAAAGACTGAGTCCAGGGTCCAAAATCAGTGTTCATAGGTTCCAGTGAGAGTTACTGACAAAATCTTCAACACCCCAGTATTTCTTTAGCCCTGATCTTGATGTTGTTATATGAGGCAATTTCTTTTGTTCTTAATCAAAATTTTTAACTACACAAATAATAAATGGATACTTTCTTGTGGAAAAAAATGTTAAAATATTCCTTAAACCACCACACTACCACTCACTTCCACCCTAATCTGGTGCTCCTTCTTGGTAGATTTTTGTAAAGTGAAACCTTTCAGACCTTTGCTACATATTAACATGCATGCAGAAAAATAACTGGCAGATTCATTTTGAAAGGTAAATTAACATGTCTCTCATTAGGATGTAAGTGCCTTACTTTTTACTCAAGTTTGCCCAGGTAGAGGCTTTCTCAGTTTAAAACTGATAGTATGCCTTTAAGTTACGTAAAAAATGTTAAAGGTTGATTTAATTTTGCAAAATGGAATTCTATACAACTCTTTCAGTATTCTAATGAGGCTGAGTCTTCTGTGGCAAGCAGAAGTGAGTAGCAGAGAGCTGTTACTTTGAGATGATCCTCTGGGAGCTCCTCCAGGAAAACAACAGTGACATAATGCTATTTTGTCACTTCACTTGGCTTTTTCTCTTTTTTATTAAATCAGATTTGGTTTTTGAAATTAAGGATTAAGTCTTTGTTTTTTCTTTGCATTTATTGTGTATTTTAGGTGATAGGGGAAGTAATAGAAGGTGAAATCTTTGGAAGATTTAGCTGAGTGATTTTTATTACAAGAAAGCCTGTTGCAGAATCTTTCATATGCACAAAGCGAAAGAAGGAAAAGATTTTCCATTCTTTGAAGCAACATTTCTTCTAACATGGAGCCACTTTGATTTATTATGTTTAAACTGTATTGATGAATGATAGTTTTTATGACAAAGCGAATTTTGTGTTTTGAAGTATATTGATATTTTTCTGTAATGTGTGAAAAATGTTCCCTAGATGTTAGGTTGTTGGACTAGAGAAACCTGGGAAAAAAGGGCCAGAAGATGGACTGTGAAAGTCAAGAGGGGTGGTTTTCAAAATAAAGTCACTTGCACAAGAGTAAGAACCCAAACCTGCTATCCTTCTGCCTCTCACTTTGTGACATGTTTTATCACCAATCTCTAAACCAGGGTTGCCCAACTTTTGTGAAGAGACTTGCAAGTTTTTCGTTTTGTTTTCTCTTTCATACATTCAAATCAGAATGGCATAGTGCTGCTCCTAAAACAGTAAAAAGACTCCTTCTTTTCCAAAATTAACGTACCTTGTTAATTTGAGGATTTTTTCCTTTCCTTCCTGCCAAATGTCTCTTCCATGCCTCGGGAGTTGAATACACTGGAGAAATTACACTCTATCCCCCAAGGGAGAGTAAACTTTTAAACATGAGTTCTAGAGAGAGTTGGTCACATCTATCAGGCAGGTCTGTGTGAAGTGGCCAGTCAAGGGTGATAAATGGGTAGTCAGCTGTGCACAGCCTGCCCCGTGGGCCCAGGGTTGCCATGGAAGCGCCCAATGGCATCCAGCGATCCTGCATGACTAACCTAGATTAGCAGCAGGGTCTGTGGGCTCCAGCCTGGAAGAAGGTGCTCCCAGCCAGATGATGGCCTAGGTTGCATGCTGCCCCACAGCTCACGCTCACCGTGGGCCTTCCTGTTACTGTCTTTTCCTCCTTCCACATACGTTCCTCTCCTTTTTGAGTGCAAGGGAAGGTGACAAAGAGGATCGCTCTCATTAATCCACACAGAGCTGTGATTTCTTCATTTTATCACAGTGTTTTACCACACCCACCCATAACCCCAAGGAGGAGCATTTGAAAAGTCAGAGTCAATGTGCCCTGACAGGCCCCAGCATGGGCTTGACTAAATGACTGCATTCAGGGGCTCAATGGGCAGTTTCGAATTCCTCAGGAGTTTCACCACCTCTCCGAAAGCGAGAGCATCCTTGCGTGTTTTAGACTCGCCAGCTTCGCTTGGGCTCCTGTGTGGATTAGAAGGGCGGAATTCCGTCTGTGGCACAGTCCCCCTTCGCAATGCCTTGTGCACTTGTGTTCTGCAGGGCACACCAGGCTCTGGAAACTGAAGCCTGGGGTTTCCCTTTTGGTCTTTCATGTTCGCTTAAAAAAAAAGTGGAGGGAGGTGGTTTGTTGCACTTTGCAGAGATCTTTTTGAAGCATCAGCACTGCATCTCTGCAGATGGTGGATGGTAGTACATGACCCCAAAGCAACAATGTGGCGACTGACAGTATTTCCCTCTTTTATTTAGGCAGACCAATGGTGGAATTCCTGGCCATCTGCTGGGTGGTCAGACTCTGCATCCTCCCCCCACCCCGGGGCCTTGTTTATAAATGCCACCCTCAGTTGCTTCAGATCATCCTGTGACTTGGTGGTCTTTTTCTCCCCAGGTGGGGCTCCTGGGCTGACCAGACAACTGGCATCGAGGCCCAAGGAACATGGCTTTAGGTCAGTGGCCAGAAGTTACTGGGAGGGGAGCCCAATATCGGGCATGGAATGGCAGCTTTGGTGCAAGTTTATTTACAGCCTGTCCTTGAAAGAAATTAATGTGAAGAGCCCCTTAACATGTTGGAGATGACATGTGAAGAGCCCCTTAACATGCCAGAGGTTATTATGGGCCAGGGACCTTAAATCTGTAAGTTAAAAGGGGGCTCCAAAAAAAAAAAAAAGGCTCTAAAATAAGAATTTTAGTACAGCTTTTATAACTGGAGGAGTAACTTCGTGCTGCCGGCCATCCCTTTCTCCAAGGGCTCTCTGTCAGATCCGTAGGCAAAGACAGACCCGTGTGAATACATTTAACCAAACACATTTTGTGGCTCTGAGATTGCTCAGCTGGCAGGGGTAAAACCTCCCTTATCGATGTGTACCTCTTTGAGAACAAGGAATTATGAGTGATTGTGAGTGAGCACACGTACAGCATGCCTTCTTTGTTGTTGCCCTAGTTAACACAGCCTTGCTGTGCAGAACTTGCTAGCAGAACTGTGATTAAGAATACATGCTTTTTGCCAAGCAGACCTGCATTCAGATTTTAAGGTCTATCATTTAACACCAAGTTAATCTCCGAGCTTTACCTTTTTTTTTTTTCCCCACCTAGAAAATGGGGTTCATAATCTCCCTCTCACAGAGTTGTTGTGAAAATTAAATAAGACACTGGTGTGATGTGCCTAAATCGGTGCTGACCAAATAACAGACATTAAGTGGTGGCAGTCCTTGGCAACCTGCTGTTGCTGTCATCATTGCTCCTGTTTTTGGTAAGCTTTATCAAAGTGATCCATAGAGCCCAAGAAGAGTGTGCTCTCTTGTACTCCTCAGAACCACCTAGAAACTTGTTACACATGCAGATCTCAGGCCCCGCATCAGATCTACTGACTCAGAAACTCGGTGGGGGGGGGGGGGGGGAGGAGTCTCTGCGCTCCACGTTCTAACAGGTCCTCCAGGTGATTCTAGTGCTAACTGGTTCGGGAACCTCTCATCTAATACAAAATGCTCTGGAGAGCAGGGAAGGAGCACTTGTTGCTCACTCTGTTCTGTGTGGAACAATGAGAAAGTCTGACCGTGAAAGGCTGACGTTGGGATGAGGTTATCCTGAGAGGGAGAATGTTTTTCTCCACACCAGAGGAAAAATGCCACCTTTAATTAAATGAAGTGATAGCCAACTTGTAATTATTCAATGGTAATTAACAGTCTGTGAATCATGTAGGACGTGTACTGCTACCTAAAATCCCCTCATGTAAAATTCTTCCGTCTACCCGTTCTTTGCTTGCACCTTGAATTAAAAATGATGTGTAAGACTGAACAGTGATTTACTTACTCATGCTACTAATTGTGTTGATATTTTTAAAATTTATGTTTCCCCCGATGTCAAAATGGAAACAAGAAAAAGAAAATATTTGTGAAAAAATTTGCCTGCGAACCTTAACAAACTATTCTTTAAATCATTGCAAACTTAGAGGAAGTAAAAACCAAATAAACCAGAAAGCTCCCCAGTATGACTGGTAAAACCTGGTCAGTGGCAAGGAGAAGGTAGACAATCCAGAAGAATGAGGGCTCATAGCCTATCCTGTGTAGTCCTGGGAATTATGGACTGGTCACTTCCTGTCTCTTCTGCCTTCCCCTGCCCTGCCCAGGAGCCTTGGGGAGTGAGACCCAAGGGACAGTGTGGGGGGAGAGTGAGTTTCTCTCACTAGGTCCAAACCTCCTAAAACTCATCCTACCACTCGTGAGGTCTTTCCTCATCTCACAATTTTGGGGTTTCTCAGTTGAAGGGTAGTGGTTAATTAAAAAAAAAAACACACATTCAAAGCTTGTTTCAAAATTGGTACAGTATTACATATGTCTGCCAATAAAATGTTGGTGTGCGTTTTAACTTTTTTTAAACTAATGAAGTAAAACCTTTAATTAAGCAGAGTCCTTAATTTAATACGATTTCTTCCCTGTGGGAGGTACCTTGATTTTTGAATCACATAGCAATAAGCCAGTGTTAGGAATGTTGTTCAATTGGGTTCTTATTATTTCCATAGCAATTTTTATTATTTGAGAACTAAAACCTAGAAGTGTGTGGTAAAACTTACCGAACTGATACTGAGATAAGACTGTGCTGATCAATTTAGAAATACTTCAGTACTTTTAAGCCAGGGTAGCTTTTCTTAAAGGTATGTGTGGAGTTGATAGGAAAATTACGTGAGGACCCCAAGCAGCCCGATGATGGTTGAGGTGCTACTTGTTCACACCCTCACTTTTCAATCTGGAACTGAGAATTTTGCCATTTGGGGTTACCTTTTTGGAGACAAAGGTAGCAATTCGGAAGTGGGCAGGGACTCTCGCATTGTAACCAGCAGAATCAGAAAGGGAGAGAATAGTGAAGCAAATGCCCTTGGGAAGCTGCTGCTCCTCCTGTGTGTACCCCGTGTGGGCTCCCTGTACCACGTAGCTTTGGAAAAGGGAAGCTTGGCTATTCAGGTTGCTCACAGGACAGTAGCGTGCCCCACCCCCTCTGCAAACAAAGTGGCTGTAAAAGAAGTTTGAAGGAAAAAAGCTATTTCCTGATCAAACCTCTTTTTGGCTCCCATGGAGCTAATGTTACGTGATTTTTTTTTTTTTGAGCCAATGAGGAATTACCAAAATTATAAAATAACTGAAAGGAATTCCTGAGTGGTCAAGTCCACTGTGCTTCTTTCAACCAGAAATAAATCTAACTGTCCAAAACTTGTGAGATTCAGACTGTGTTAAAGAAGACTCCGTAGACAGTTTCCGGTTTAGTTTTTTTTTTCTCAACTTCTTTCAGTATGTTGACTAACAAAAATTGTTCACTCTGTAGTTCTCTTATAAAGTAGGCCATCGAGATATCCATCGTTTAGGGAAAGTTTTTGTTCCGGTGGACTAAGCAGGGAATTCTTTTCCATATCCAGGTGAATTTAGCCAGGTAGCTTAAGGCTATGGAAATAGCAGAAAACCACTTTTTAGATGGCTATTTTTTTAAATTGTTTTTGCATATGTCTTCCAGAGTTAATTTTTTTTAATTACAAGTAAGTTTTTAAAAATATACTGTAAGCATAGCGGCTGTTTTTTAATTAAAAAAAATATTTAATGACTGGTTTTTATGCAAAGTACCATGCGTTAGCATCAGGAGAGAGATAAATGAGAGGTTCTACTTTGATGGAGTTCATATCCTAGGGGAAAGGGGAGGAGGAAAGAGAAGCAATCAGTATGTTCTCTCAGCACAGGCTGGGTGGATTTAAGGAAGCCTTTAGAGTGGGTGTCATTGGAACCACTCGAGATTTGCTGGTAGCTGAAAATTGGGGCTGAGGGTGTGAGGTTGAGAGAGAGAAGCGGAGGAAATTTGTGTGATTAGAATGAAAGCATCAAAGTCCAGGGTACCAATGAGGAGCAGGGAATAGTCTCGTATCCCTGGAATATAGAGATGTTTTGCAGGAGAATCCTATTTCATGCGTAAGCTGGTCCTGGAAGAATTGGTTATCATTCAGCGTTCTGGGGTGGGGATTAGAATGTAAAAGTTTGGGGAATGGATATGACCGACAGGTAGAATGCATGTGGCAGGCCTGCAGGGAAACAGTGGGGTAATATCTAGAGTAGATCTGTACCAGATTCTTGGGGGGGGATTTTAATGCCCAAGCAAGGATGTAGAGTTTATTCTGCAGCAGCAAAGAGCCATCAAATGCCTCTTATTTTAAAATGTGGATAGTGGCATGAGAACCACAGCTTTATAGATTGGATTTCTTTCCATGAGAAGGCTAGTTTAGAGGGACAAGATGTTGGGGAGGCAAGGAGACCAGTAAGTAGGCTCTTGTCAGAGGAAATAAGAGAAGTCATGAGAGCAGAGAGGCCAGGAAAAAGGGGTGTCTGAGATCAGGGCTAGAGTTTCTAAAGGTACATATGGTTTTGGCAAGACAATTTAATGTTTTCCTACTTATTTATTCACATAATATTGGGGGGGGAAATAGCTACTTAGTAGCTACCCTAGAAGCAAATGTATGAGGGCAAAAGTCAGTTTATAGTTCTTACCTTCATTATTCTTATATATCACATGTGGGGGTCAGGAGGGTGTGGCCTGTGTTGCCTACCTGAGGCAGGCCCACTTTTGGTTTACATGCTAGCTAAAACTGCTTTCTTGTTGGTTTCCTTCTCTGCCATTTGTTATTGAAGGCATTTTCAACCCCTTTTGGTGCCAGGGCTTGATGATTTAGGATGTATTTTTATGTGGTTTAAGTAGGGCAATCAGATTATCAGACTTCTTGGTAGGTAAAGCTGACATCTAAAATTGGATTTTCCCACCCATGACATTTGAAATGAGAAATAAAAATTATCTTTTCAGGTTTAACATGCCAAGACACTCCCAGTAGAATAAGCTGAGAATAAAGTAAATGCTGTTTTGGGTGCTTGGTAATCTTTTAATTATGAAATAAACCTTTTGATTTTAATCTTCCAAAATGTATAATACTGATCCAGGAAAACAGCCTTTTTAAAGTTCACATCCTGCTGACTCCTTCAGATGAAAAGCTCCTACCTCTACCCCATATTTTGCAAGCTGGAAGCAAAAATATCATTAATCTTGTCTCTGTTCCACGACTGCCTATAAAAGACTGTTCAGTTTGGAGTCAGTCCTGAGCCATGAAGGCAGTACTCCAGAGTGAATGCTTAGGTTTCTGGAGCCAGGACCCAAGGCCCGGAGGGTCACAGCCTTAATCCAGGAGTGGGTTGAGGGATTTAGGCCTTCTTTAAAACCTCTCCCTTGTCATCACTTCTTGTTGACCTCTTCTGGCCTCCCTCACACATGTACATATGCATAGCAAAACTTGGACACTGATACATTTTTATTATTTTTGTTCTTTTGTGGCATCTGAAACAGCTTGTACAATGAAGACAGAAACCTGCTTCGAATTAGAGAGAAGGAAAGACGCAACCAGGAAGCTCACCAAGACAAAGAGGCATTTTCTGAAAAGATCCCCCTTTTTGGAGAGCCCTACAAGGTATTTATTTATTGGATACTAGAAAGCCTGGTTTATCACCGTATTTAACTCTGTGATGAAAGTGAGTTTGAACAAGGGCCACACATGTGAAAATAAGACAACTTATCTTAGATTGTCTTTGAAAATAAACTATGAAAATTCTCTGAACCTTGTTATTCAAATTGCCAAAGTTTGTGGTCTTTTGTAATGTTAATTTCCTGTCTTTAGTAATATTTGTCCAGGACAGGCTTCTCAACAGGGAAATTGAGTTGAAACTGCATGTTCAATGTTATGTTACACATTAAATTGAAGTGTTTTTTTCCCCTTTAAATGGCACTATGTAACATCATTTATTAAATGATGATTTTCCTTAGACTTTTTTTCGCAGTATCTAACTCTGCTATCTTTTTCCAGACAGAAAAAGGTGATGAGCTATCTAGTCGAATACAGAACATGTTGGGAAACTATGAAGAAGTGAAGGAGTTCCTTAGTAGCAAGTCCCACCCTCATCACTTGGATGCTTCTGAAAACAGGTTGGGAAGGCCAAGATATCCTTTATTTCCTGAGAAGGGGAGCAGCATTCCATCCCACTCCTTCCACACTAGTGCCCACCACCAGCCTGTTAACACTCCTGCCTCTGGACCACTTCCTGTTGGTAACATTAGCCACAATCCAAAGATGGCACAGCCAAGAATGGAACCAATGTCCAATCCTCGTGTCAAAAGCTATGGGCCACCAGACAGCCAGCACCCGACCCAAGATCGCCTCGGTCAGGAGGGGTGCAGCTCCAGTCATCACAGAAAGGGTGACCGCAGGGCTGATGGAGACCGCTGTGCTTTGGTGACAGACTCCGCTCCAGAGAGGGAGCTCTCTCCCTTACTCTCCTTGCCTTCCCCAGTGGCCCCCCTGTCACCTGTACGTTCCAACCAGCAGACTCTTCCCAGGACACAAGGAAGCAGCAAGGTTCACAACAGTAACAGTAACAATAAAGGCTATTGCCTAGCCACATCTCCCAAAGACCTCGTGGTAAAGGTCCACGATAAAGAGACTCCTCAAGACAATTTAGTGGCAGTTGCCAGCCTTGGGGTGGCCCCTCCCCAGCCACCTTCTCAGACTTTTCCCCCACCTTCCCTCCCCTCAAAAACTGTTGCAATGCAGCAGAAGCCCACAGCTTATGTCCGGCCCATGGATGGTCAAGATCAGGCTCCTAGTGAGTCTCCTGAACTGAAGCCCCTGCCGGAAGACTACCGGCAACAGACCTTTGAAAAAACAGATTTAAAAGTGCCTGCCAAAGCCAAGCTCACCAAGCTGAAGATGCCGTCTCAGTCAGCTGAGGTGAGTGGAATTTCATATCTGGGGCAATTCCAGTGTGAAGGAAAATTCGAGATGGAAGTTTCTGGAGAACTGGGGATCTGGGTGTCAATGGCTTTTGGGTTGTGAGATTCCTTTTTGGCTTTAGGATCTTGTTGCCCCACAGAGAACTCAGGTCTGAGAGGAATTACTGATGACAGATATTGAAATGTGATTTTCAGGAAGGTTTTTGTTTTTTTTTTTCAGTTTTTACTGAGCCATAATTTATATGCTGTAAAATACAGAGGTCATGAGTACACAGTTTGCTGTGTTTTGAAAAATGTATACACCTGTATAACGCACAACCCAGTTACGGTATTTATCATGAGAAAGTTTCAGGACGGTTTTGAGCTGTCACTGTTTTTGTTTTTGTTTTTGTTTTTACTTGTTTGAGGGAACACTGACTTTAACATTGTAGAGCAAAAAGGGAGAGGGGTAATACTTCCTCAGCCCCAGTTAGTTTTTCTGAGATCCAAACCATAAAAAAGTAAAATTAAGAGGTTAAAATGTTGAAGGCAAAGTATTTCTAAAGATTTGTTTCCTGTAAATTACAAGAAAGTATGAAACTAAAGTTCTGTTCTAATATATTTTTGTTTACCACCTAAGAAAGAAGACTGGGGGTGTCGGTGACATCCCATTTGAGAGTGAGTCACAAATACTGTACAGAATGTTATTCAGCAATGGCTTTTTCAAGTAACCAAAATACTTTATCTTTTTAAACAAACAAACAAAAATTCCTTTTTCTGCGCCTTTGGTAAATGGCAGCATTGTGTTTGAATGAAGAGAATCAGAGCACACATCTTATCACTGAAATTCTAAATTAATAAGTTACTCCAAAATTCAGATTAGTGAAAATGTTTGAAGTGAATTTGTCTGAAAACTTACCTGTTAAGGTAATGTCCTTGGTTTAGTCACATCTATTGTATAAACCATCTAATTTGCATATCCATTGCTCAAAGGCTTCTGTGTGTACCCAGATAGCAGTCTTAGGTGGTGCTAGAAGGTAAAATTCCTTAAGGCTTAAAAACAAAACCAAAACAGACTCTAGGATGATTAGCTGGAAAGATAACCCTTACCTTGAAGGAGGAAAATCTGTTCCTCTGGGGTGTCAGCTTTTGGTTTAGAAGAGGTGATAGCTCTGTCCACAGTCAGCTGCTGAGCTAGAGTGAGTTTGGATGTCTTCAGAATGGGACTTGTGTGGAGGCTGAGGAAAAATGGGAAAGGGGGAGGACAGCAAGTGGTAGAAGTGACCAAGATGGCAGAACTCTACCTTTAACCTCTTAAGTCATGAAGATTCACCGTAATGAGATATTTACCAAACATTTTGTGCTGTGTTGGAAGGAGGGGTAGGCCGCAAATTAGGGCAGAGTGGAATGAAGGGAGATTTCCCCCTCATAATGGCCAGTCAGCCTGCCTTATAATTCGTACAGTGAAGAATTTAGTGGGATTTTCTTTGCTTTGTTTATCAAATAAGGTGTGTTCTGTTTTCCCAGGTTAAAAAAAAGCAGATAAGGGGGGAATTTAAACCTATTTTCTTAAAAAAGAAAAACAAAAAACCCCCAAGCAACTAAAAATTGCTTTAAAACAAATTTAAGACAAATCAGCAAACATCTGCATTGTTTACCAAATGCTCAACCATATGCTTAAGTGCAGGGTGGGATGCCAAGCAAGTACTGGTCCCTGCCACAGGCGAGGCGACAGTCTGGTGTGTAGATCAGCCTCCACACAGGAAACAATTAGAGAACAATGGAGTCCAGAGTATCCTACTACTTGGTGCTTAGAGAAAGTTTCAAATGGCAGTCTTAAAGCTGGGAACCTAGTTACTATGTTCAACCAATTGGATTTCCAGTAGACCTTCCAGGGGAGAGAGTCCTGGTTAACTTTTTGCTTCCTTGGTGAAAGAGTTAAGCCAAGTTGAGATTTCTCTAAGGCCTCAAAGCTCCTCATATTTAGTATGTATTTCAAACTTAGGACCATGCCAGATGGCCCTTGAATATTTTCTGAGTGGATATTTGAAACGAGCAAAATCCTCCATGGGTTTGGTGATTGGAGAATGGGGTTTTCCTGGCACAGGGTCACCTGCCGTCTCCAGCAGTTTGAGTAGATGTAAACTTTTTGTCTTTGGCCCGTGTTTGCCGTGAGCGTTCCTTTTAATATGCTGGCTCTGTCTAGTTTCTGTTGGGGCTTCTCATGGTAGTGGCAGCTGGGGCTCCAACTGCCTTGGAGCCCCGGGCAGATGCAGGGTGCC